>NW_027507496.1:0-36273 GCF_052324685.1 Brachyhypopomus gauderio
ACTTGTAAATCCTGTAAAGCTGCTTTGTGACAACATGTGTTGTGGAAAACCAAAATATATTTCATTGGATTTGATTTGATATTTACATTTTTTTTATTATGTACAACTATTTACTACAGGGCAGGTGGGCGTTTGGCTCACTAGACCTGTTCAAAAAACTACTTTTTCATTAACACTAATCTTTGGAGGACAACTTTTATTTTTATGTAAGAATCAAAGAAAACAATTCTGTAAAATACAGTACAGTAGTAATAAAAATAATTGGGGTTAGGTGGGCCATACAGCGAAAGAGGAGGCGGAGGAAAAGAGGGTCAGTGTTCAGTGTTCATGGTCAGCCACTGGTCAGTGTTCATCCACACCGTCCCCTCAAAAGCCCTCAATGTCTAAAAATACAGTAAATAGTACAGGAAGAGGTGCCTTACACAATCACCAACTATAACAGCCTAAAATGTGGTTAGAAATGAGGGGGAGAGACAAGTAATTTTTTTTTACCTTATTTTCAGTAGTTTTTAGCACTTTGAGTTGCATGTATGTATGAAAGGTGCTATACAAATAAAGATTATTATTACAGTGGTACCTCGAGATACGAGCTGCTCTATATACGAGCGATCCAAGATACGAGCACCGAGACGAGCAAAATTTCTGTTCGACACCCGGAGTGCACGCTCGAGATACGAGCATGAACCACTAGGTGGCAGTACAGTACTATAAAGGAAAAAAAGAAATAATTAATCAGCTCAAAGACACACTCAAACGCTTTTCTTTTTCACCCTCCCCCACAACCTTAGGTTCAAAAACACAAACATACCTGTATGTGCGGAGATGACGTCATTTAGCGCGTTCTAGCAGCCAATAGCGTTTTTTTAATTTTAAACACATCCAGCAGAACAATGAACTGATGGTTCACACCATCACCCCCCCCTCACCCGTCTACCTATAAGTGGCTGCATGTACATAACAAAGGGTGGCCTAATGGAATGCAAATATCCCCAGAACTGCCCCCTGGTGGAGACCAGGTGGAAAAAGTGTGGAATGAAAATGCTGGGACTCCTAGTGTTAAAACTACATTCCCAGAGATTGATGCTATAGCTTTGAAATTGGTACCAAACGATAGGTAATAACATTTTCATTTATCTGGTATAAAACACATAGACACTATGTACATTTCAACTATATTTAATGCAAAAACATACATATTTTTGATGCTTGGAAAGGATGACATCGTATGATACATGACCAGTGTTGGGAACGTTACTTTAAAAAAGTAATTAGTTATAGTTACTCACTACTTGTTCAAAAACGTAACTGAGTTAGTAACTGAATTACTCTATAATACAAGTAACTCGTTACCAGGGAAAGTAACTATTTGCATTACAGTTAAAAAAAAGTTATATGCCAATGAATAAGGATTTTTTGAAAAAGCAGTTTTCACAGTCAGTTGAAATGAGTATTATTATTGCACATCAACAGACCAGTGCAGGATAAAATCCTTTAAAACCCCAAATCTTTGTAAATAATAATAATAATAAAAAGCAAAAGTAAACAGTTACACTATATAAAGTGCATTTAAATCAAATATCAAATATATTTGTATAGCGCTTTTCACAACATATGTTGTCACAAAGCGCTTTACAGTATTTACAAAGTTAACAATACTATGGGTCCAAATCCCTTATGAGCAAGCCAAAGGCGACAGTGGCAAGGAAAAACTCCCTAGATGGTGGGGAATAGGAAGAAACCTTGGGAGGACCAAGACTCAAAAGGGAACCCATCGTCCATTGGGCGGCCCGTTAACACACAAATTACACAAAAACAAATTATACAGACTAATACACAAGTTACAAATAAATCACACAATCAGGCTAAGTATAAGGTAACTAGAATGAAAGTTCTGGGTGCTGATATTGTCAATGTAAATGTCTTATGATGAACGCCAGGTTTTCATTCCATGTCGGAGCGATGATACTGGAATTGTAGGCTCCAACTGCAGTGTTACTCCCCAAGTGAACCTCGGAGAAGAAAGATATGTGATGTGGTAAATATGTAACAGATTATTCAAAGGCCAAACTACATCTATTTACATATTTACATTGACATCTATCAAATTAAATTAAATTCTCTCAACCTGAAACAACTGGATTGTTCAGAACAGAAGTAAACTTAAGAATAAAACCTCTATTCTTAAATAAATCAAATACCCAGTCTGGTAAACATTCAGGAACTTCAAGTATTTTCTTAAATAATGTTTATATCGCCACCTTGAAAAATGATAATTTTTCTTCGGCTTGCTTCTGACTCGCTATTTCTGTCTCTTCTCCGTTTTTGTCGTGTCACTGGTGTGCTTTGGCGCGCGTGTAAAAACACTGGCTCGGATTGGCTACCATAACGCTGCCTTAGCCTTGTTAAGTTAAACAGGTGTTACACCGAGGACTGTGACCTATCGAGATCTGTTACTCCTCACTAGCCTGGGCAGTGGTCCGCTCGCATTACTGTTAGTATATCAATATATAGTAACGCACCGCTTTTAATGACCAGTAACGTCAACGGCGTTGTAACGACAGGAAAAGTAATTAATTATATTATCCCGTTACTGACAAAATGACGCCGTTATCGCAACACTGTACATGACTATCTCAAAAATGTTACTCTATTGTACATATATCACAATGATCACACATTACATTGAGAAATAGGTTTGAACCAACTAAGCTTTATATCTTAATTTAAGATTGTGAACTGCTGAGATCGTGGCATCTGTAAGACATCTGCACAGCGGGAAAGTGGTCAGCGATACAAGTGAACAGGACGAACCAACAGAGAAGAGAAGAAAGGTGGAGAAATCTCCTGCCACAAGGTGTTCCAGTCATGTGTATCTCATTGGGCAGCCCAGCTCCAGCATCAGTGGCTGTCAACTTCCTACTAATCGCCAGGTGTATCGCCATTCTGGAGTATGGCAAGGATTAAAACACTTACTAGACCAAATGCAGTCAATCACTCATTGCAGTTCCTTTCTCTTCCTCTGTTGTGTTGTCTCTTCTCTTGTTTTTGACTATTTTCCTGTATTTCTCATGGAGGATCATGAAGTGATTGACTGCATTTGGTCTAGTGTTTTAATCCTTGCCATACTCCAGAATGGCAAAACAACATCCAGTGTATCATGGGCTAGAGAACTATTGTCACTGTACAAGCCAACCTAGAAAATCCTGAAGCTACTGGATTACTGAAGGTTTGCCTACCGCTTCAGACTCTGTGTCCCAGCGACAACAGAGGTCTACGAATGGCTGCTTTTGAACCGTCCCTTCACCAGTCGGTGTCTGTGACATGGCGGGCAGAAAGCCCCGCCTTTGTCGCTCTCTGGCAGTTTGTCCCGGAGAGCAACGATGCCGTCCACCCTCTGCTATGTCACAAAAGCCTGGTGACGCAGCTCCACCGGACCGTCAGCCACGTCGACCACGCGATGATGGCCTTGAACGCCGTCGGGTCCCAGACTCTCCTGGGAATTAAAGAAAGAGAAATACAGATATTTCTGTATCCTAATCGTCAGGACATCACCCCTCCTTCCCCTCTGTCTTGCCGGCAATCAGCAGGACCAAACATCACCCTTTATTATGTTAATTAACAGAGCAAGAATGAGGCAGCAGCTCTGTGGTGCACCCAGAAAGTCTAATACTACCGCTACTAATATCCTCTGTAAATATATAGCACATGTATTTGTTTGATACTCTCATTGGCTTTATTGGGTATTTTCTGTCTAGAATAGATTCAAACAATTTTTTCCCCAATTATTTAGCAGATAGATAGATAGATAGATAGATAGATAGATAGATAAATAGATAGATAGATAGATAGATAGATAGATAGATAGAGAGAGAGAGAGACAGAGAGAGTACTTGGTGAAGCCAATTAGCACCGCCATGATAATGCTAATTTCCGGTACCATTCGTATGGGATTTCCAATATAACATTAGCATGGAGCTAATTGTCGGCCGAGAGTGAAGTCAAATCTTTGATATATTATAATTTCTTTCATTTGATTATTAATGAAACTAATGGTATAAATAAAAAAGCGACCTTATTGATAGATGTTGTACTTGGTGTTTTAGAAAGCCAATTAGCACCGCCATGATAATGCTAATTTCCGGTAGCATTGGTATGGGATTTCCAATATAACATTAGCATGGAGCTAATTGTCGGCCGAGAGTGAAGTCATATCTTTGATATATTATCATTTCCTTCATTTGATTATTAATGAAACGAATAGTATATTTTTTATTAAATTGAATTATCAATGTATCTTTACCTTATAAAGGATTAAATGTCCACCCCAAGAGGATTTGATGTCTTCAAATGTATTTTTTGTTTTAAGCATAATTGGTTGTTCTGTAGGTCAGTGGATAAGGTGTTGGGCGACAGGCCACTCAGTGCAGGGTTCAAACCCCACTGTGACCTCCTGATCCTGGCTAATAGCCGGTATGCATCGGTTGAGGGGGGACTGGCCCGAACCAAGCCAACGCTACAGGAAAACCTTTTCTTCATTACTACTAATGCTTTACATTAGACAAACAGCCTGCTCGCTCTTTGCTGTTTTAGAAAGCCAATTTGCACCGCCATGATAATGCTAATTTCCGATAGCATTCCTATGGGATTTCCTATATAACGTTAGCATCCAGCTAATTGTCGGCTGAGAGTCAAGTCAAATCTTTCATATATTATCATTTCCTTCATTTGATTATTAATATAAACTAATAGTATATTTTTTATTCAATTGAATTATCAATGTATCTTTACCTTATAAAGGATTAAATGTCCGCCCCAAGAGGATTTGATCATTTTTTATTATTATCAAACAGTGCTCCTTCACTACAAGTACAACTATACACACATAATAAACATATAACAACATATTTAAAACTTGTAAATCCTGTAAAGCTGCTTTGTGACAACATGTGTTGTGGAAAACCAAAATATATTTCATTGGATTTGATTTGATATTTACATTTTTTTTATTATGTACAACTATTTACTACAGGGCAGGTGGGGCGTTTGGCTCACTAGACCTGTTCAAAAAACTACTTTTTCATTAACACTAATCTTTGGAGGACAACTTTTATTTTTATGTAAGAATCAAAAGAAAACAATTCTGTAAAATACAGTACAGTAGTAATAAAAATAATTGGGGTTAGGTGGGCCATACAGCGAAAAGAGGAGGCGAGAAAAGAGGGTCAGTGTTCAGTGTTCATGGTCAGCCACTGGTCAGTGTTCATCCACACCGTCCCCTCAAAAGCCCTCAATGTCTAAAATACAGTAAATAGTACAGGAAGAGGTGCCTTACACAATCACCAACTATAACAGCCTAAAATGTGGTTAGAAATGAGGGGGAGAGACAAGTAATTTTTTTTTACCTTATTTTCAGTAGTTTTTAGCACTTTGAGTTGCATGTATGTATGAAAGGTGCTATACAAATAAAGATTATTATTACAGTGGTACCTCGAGATACGAGCTGCTCTATATACGAGCGATCCAAGATACGAGCACCGAGACGAGCAAAATTTCTGTTCGACACCCGAGTGCACGCTCGAGATACGAGCATGAACCACTAGGTGGCAGTACAGTACTATATGGAAAAAAAGAAATAATTAATCAGCTCAAAGACACACTCAAACGCTTTTCTTTTTCACCCTCCCCCACAACCTTAGGTTCAAAAACACAAACATACCTGTATGTGCGGAGATGACGTCATTTAGCGCGTTCTAGCAGCCAATAGCGTTTTTTTAATTTTAAACACATCCAGCAGAACAATGAACTGATGGTTCAGACCATCACCCCCCCCTCACCCGTCTACCTATAAGTGGCTGCATGTACATAACAAAGGGTGGCCTAATGGAATGCAAATATCCCCAGAACTGCCCCCTGGTGGAGACCAGGTGGAAAAAGTGTGGAATGAAAATGCTGGGACTCCTAGTGTTAAAACTACATTCCCAGAGATTGATGCTATAGCTTTGAAATTGGTACCAAACGATAGGTAATAACATTTTCATTTATCTGGTATAAAACACATAGACACTATGTACATTTCAACTATATTTAATGCAAAAACATACATATTTTTGATGCTTGGAAAGGATGACATCGTATGATACATGACCAGTGTTGGGAACGTTACTTTAAAAAAGTAATTAGTTATAGTTACTCACTACTTGTTCAAAAACGTAACTGAGTTAGTAACTGAATTACTCTATAATACAAGTAACTCGTTACCAGGGAAAGTAACTATTTGCATTACAGTTAAAAAAAAGTTATATGCCAATGAATAAGGATTTTTTGAAAAAGCAGTTTTCACAGTCAGTTGAAATGAGTATTTATTGCACATCAACAGACCAGTGCAGGATAAAATCCTTTAAAACCCCAAATCTTTGTAAATAATAATAATAATAAAAAGCAAAAGTAAACAGTTACACTATATAAAGTGCATTTAAATCAAATATCAAATATATTTGTATAGCGCTTTTCACAACATATGTTGTCACAAAGCGCTTTACAGTATTTACAAAGTTAACAATACTATGGGTCCAAATCCCTTATGAGCAAGCCAAAGGCGACAGTGGCAAGGAAAAACTCCCTAGATGGTGGGGAATAGGAAGAAACCTTGGGAGGACCAAGACTCAAAAGGGAACCCATCGTCCATTGGGCGGCCCGTTAACACACAAATTACACAAAAACAAATTATACAGACTAATACACAAGTTACAAATAAATCACACAATCAGGCTAAGTATAAGGTAACTAGAATGAAAGTTCTGGGTGCTGATATTGTCAATGTAAATGTCTTATGATGAACGCCAGGTTTTCATTCCATGTCGGAGCGATGATACTGGAATTGTAGGCTCCAACTGCAGTGTTACTCCCCAAGTGAACCTCGGAGAAGAAAGATATGTGATGTGGTAAATATGTAACAGATTATTCAAAGGCCAAACTACATCTATTTACATATTTACATTGACATCTATCAAATTAAATTAAATTCTCTCAACCTGAAACAACTGGATTGTTCAGAACAGAAGTAAACTTAAGAATAAAACCTCTATTCTTAAATAAATCAAATACCCAGTCTGGTAAACATTCAGGAACTTCAAGTATTTTCTTAAATAATGTTTATATCGCCACCTTGAAAAATGATAATTTTTCTTCGGCTTGCTTCTGACTCGCTATTTCTGTCTCTTCTCCGTTTTTGTCGTGTCACTGGTGTGCTTTGGCGCGCGTGTAAAAACACTGGCTCGGATTGGCTACCATAACGCTGCCTTAGCCTTGTTAAGTTAAACAGGTGTTACACCGAGGACTGTGACCTATCGAGATCTGTTACTCCTCACTAGCCTGGGCAGTGGTCCGCTCGCATTACTGTTAGTATATCAATATATAGTAACGCACCGCTTTTAATGACCAGTAACGTCAACGGCGTTGTAACGACAGGAAAAGTAATTAATTATATTATCCCGTTACTGACAAAATGACGCCGTTATCGCAACACTGTACATGACTATCTCAAAAATGTTACTCTATTGTACATATATCACAATGATCACACATTACATTGAGAAATAGGTTTGAACCAACTAAGCTTTATATCTTAATTTAAGATTGTGAACTGCTGAGATCGTGGCATCTGTAAGACATCTGCACAGCGGGAAAGTGGTCAGCGATACAAGTGAACAGGACGAACCAACAGAGAAGAGAAGAAAGGTGGAGAAATCTCCTGCCACAAGGTGTTCCAGTCATGTGTATCTCATTGGGCAGCCCAGCTCCAGCATCAGTGGCTGTCAACTTCCTACTAATCGCCAGGTGTATCGCCATTCTGGAGTATGGCAAGGATTAAAACACTTACTAGACCAAATGCAGTCAATCACTCATTGCAGTTCCTTTCTCTTCCTCTGTTGTGTTGTCTCTTCTCTTGTTTTTGACTATTTTCCTGTATTTCTCATGGAGGATCATGAAGTGATTGACTGCATTTGGTCTAGTGTTTTAATCCTTGCCATACTCCAGAATGGCAAAACAACATCCAGTGTATCATGGGCTAGAGAACTATTGTCACTGTACAAGCCAACCTAGAAAATCCTGAAGCTACTGGATTACTGAAGGTTTGCCTACCGCTTCAGACTCTGTGTCCCAGCGACAACAGAGGTCTACGAATGGCTGCTTTTGAACCGTCCCTTCACCAGTCGGTGTCTGTGACATGGCGGGCAGAAAGCCCCGCCTTTGTCGCTCTCTGGCAGTTTGTCCCGGAGAGCAACGATGCCGTCCACCCTCTGCTATGTCACAAAAGCCTGGTGACGCAGCTCCACCGGACCGTCAGCCACGTCGACCACGCGATGATGGCCTTGAACGCCGTCGGGTCCCAGACTCTCCTGGGAATTAAAGAAAGAGAAATACAGATATTTCTGTATCCTAATCGTCAGGACATCACCCCTCCTTCCCCTCTGTCTTGCCGGCAATCAGCAGGACCAAACATCACCCTTTATTATGTTAATTAACAGAGCAAGAATGAGGCAGCAGCTCTGTGGTGCACCCAGAAAGTCTAATACTACCGCTACTAATATCCTCTGTAAATATATAGCACATGTATTTGTTTGATACTCTCATTGGCTTTATTGGGTATTTTCTGTCTAGAATAGATTCAAACAATTTTTTCCCCAATTATTTAGCAGATAGATAGATAGATAGATAGATAGATAGATAAATAGATAGATAGATAGATAGATAGATAGATAGATAGATAGATAGATAGATAGATAGAGAGAGAGAGAGACAGAGAGAGTACTTGGTGAAGCCAATTAGCACCGCCATGATAATGCTAATTTCCGGTAGCATTGGTATGGGATTTCCAATATAACATTAGCATGGAGCTAATTGTCGGCCGAGAGTGAAGTCAAATCTTTGATATATTATAATTTCTTTCATTTGATTATTAATGAAACTAATGGTATAAATAAAAAAGCGACCTTATTGATAGATGTTGTACTTGGTGTTTTAGAAAGCCAATTAGCACCGCCATGATAATGCTAATTTCCGGTAGCATTGGTATGGGATTTCCAATATAACATTAGCATGGAGCTAATTGTCGGCCGAGAGTGAAGTCATATCTTTGATATATTATCATTTCCTTCATTTGATTATTAATGAAACGAATAGTATATTTTTTATTAAATTGAATTATCAATGTATCTTTACCTTATAAAGGATTAAATGTCCACCCCAAGAGGATTTGATGTCTTCAAATGTATTTTTTGTTTTAAGCATAATTGGTTGTCCTGTAGGTCAGTGGATAAGGTGTTGGGCGACAGGCCACTCAGTGCAGGGTTCAAACCCCACTGTGACCTCCTGATCCTGGCTAATAGCCGGTATGCATCGGTTGAGGGGGGACTGGCCCGAACCAAGCCAACGCTACAGGAAAACCTTTTCTTCATTACTACTAATGCTTTACATTAGACAAACAGCCTGCTCGCTCTTTGCTGTTTTAGAAAGCCAATTTGCACCGCCATGATAATGCTAATTTCCGATAGCATTCCTATGGGATTTCCTATATAACGTTAGCATCCAGCTAATTGTCGGCTGAGAGTCAAGTCAAATCTTTCATATATTATCATTTCCTTCATTTGATTATTAATATAAACTAATAGTATATTTTTTATTCAATTGAATTATCAATGTATCTTTACCTTATAAAGGATTAAATGTCCGCCCCAAGAGGATTTGATCATTTTTTATTATTATCAAACAGTGCTCCTTCACTACAAGTACAACTATACACACATAATAAACATATAACAACATATTTAAAACTTGTAAATCCTGTAAAGCTGCTTTGTGACAACATGTGTTGTGGAAAACCAAAATATATTTCATTGGATTTGATTTGATATTTACATTTTTTTTATTATGTACAACTATTTACTACAGGGCAGGTGGGGCGTTTGGCTCACTAGACCTGTTCAAAAAACTACTTTTTCATTAACACTAATCTTTGGAGGACAACTTTTATTTTTATGTAAGAATCAAAAGAAAACAATTCTGTAAAATACAGTACAGTAGTAATAAAAATAATTGGGGTTAGGTGGGCCATACAGCGAAAAGAGGAGGCGAGAAAAGAGGGTCAGTGTTCAGTGTTCATGGTCAGCCACTGGTCAGTGTTCATCCACACCGTCCCCTCAAAAGCCCTCAATGTCTAAAATACAGTAAATAGTACAGGAAGAGGTGCCTTACACAATCACCAACTATAACAGCCTAAAATGTGGTTAGAAATGAGGGGGAGAGACAAGTAATTTTTTTTTACCTTATTTTCAGTAGTTTTTAGCACTTTGAGTTGCATGTATGTATGAAAGGTGCTATACAAATAAAGATTATTATTACAGTGGTACCTCGAGATACGAGCTGCTCTATATACGAGCGATCCAAGATACGAGCACCGAGACGAGCAAAATTTCTGTTCGACACCCGAGTGCACGCTCGAGATACGAGCATGAACCACTAGGTGGCAGTACAGTACTATATGGAAAAAAAGAAATAATTAATCAGCTCAAAGACACACTCAAACGCTTTTCTTTTTCACCCTCCCCCACAACCTTAGGTTCAAAAACACAAACATACCTGTATGTGCGGAGATGACGTCATTTAGCGCGTTCTAGCAGCCAATAGCGTTTTTTTAATTTTAAACACATCCAGCAGAACAATGAACTGATGGTTCACACCATCACCCCCCCCTCACCCGTCTACCTATAAGTGGCTGCATGTACATAACAAAGGGTGGCCTAATGGAATGCAAATATCCCCAGAACTGCCCCCTGGTGGAGACCAGGTGGAAAAAGTGTGGAATGAAAATGCTGGGACTCCTAGTGTTAAAACTACATTCCCAGAGATTGATGCTATAGCTTTGAAATTGGTACCAAACGATAGGTAATAACATTTTCATTTATCTGGTATAAAACACATAGACACTATGTACATTTCAACTATATTTAATGCAAAAACATACATATTTTTGATGCTTGGAAAGGATGACATCGTATGATACATGACCAGTGTTGGGAACGTTACTTTAAAAAAGTAATTAGTTATAGTTACTCACTACTTGTTCAAAAACGTAACTGAGTTAGTAACTGAATTACTCTATAATACAAGTAACTCGTTACCAGGGAAAGTAACTATTTGCATTACAGTTAAAAAAAAGTTATATGCCAATGAATAAGGATTTTTTGAAAAAGCAGTTTTCACAGTCAGTTGAAATGAGTATTTATTGCACATCAACAGACCAGTGCAGGATAAAATCCTTTAAAACCCCAAATCTTTGTAAATAATAATAATAATAAAAAGCAAAAGTAAACAGTTACACTATATAAAGTGCATTTAAATCAAATATCAAATATATTTGTATAGCGCTTTTCACAACATATGTTGTCACAAAGCGCTTTACAGTATTTACAAAGTTAACAATACTATGGGTCCAAATCCCTTATGAGCAAGCCAAAGGCGACAGTGGCAAGGAAAAACTCCCTAGATGGTGGGGAATAGGAAGAAACCTTGGGAGGACCAAGACTCAAAAGGGAACCCATCGTCCATTGGGCGGCCCGTTAACACACAAATTACACAAAAACAAATTATACAGACTAATACACAAGTTACAAATAAATCACACAATCAGGCTAAGTATAAGGTAACTAGAATGAAAGTTCTGGGTGCTGATATTGTCAATGTAAATGTCTTATGATGAACGCCAGGTTTTCATTCCATGTCGGAGCGATGATACTGGAATTGTAGGCTCCAACTGCAGTGTTACTCCCCAAGTGAACCTCGGAGAAGAAAGATATGTGATGTGGTAAATATGTAACAGATTATTCAAAGGCCAAACTACATCTATTTACATATTTACATTGACATCTATCAAATTAAATTAAATTCTCTCAACCTGAAACAACTGGATTGTTCAGAACAGAAGTAAACTTAAGAATAAAACCTCTATTCTTAAATAAATCAAATACCCAGTCTGGTAAACATTCAGGAACTTCAAGTATTTTCTTAAATAATGTTTATATCGCCACCTTGAAAAATGATAATTTTTCTTCGGCTTGCTTCTGACTCGCTATTTCTGTCTCTTCTCCGTTTTTGTCGTGTCACTGGTGTGCTTTGGCGCGCGTGTAAAAACACTGGCTCGGATTGGCTACCATAACGCTGCCTTAGCCTTGTTAAGTTAAACAGGTGTTACACCGAGGACTGTGACCTATCGAGATCTGTTACTCCTCACTAGCCTGGGCAGTGGTCCGCTCGCATTACTGTTAGTATATCAATATATAGTAACGCACCGCTTTTAATGACCAGTAACGTCAACGGCGTTGTAACGACAGGAAAAGTAATTAATTATATTATCCCGTTACTGACAAAATGACGCCGTTATCGCAACACTGTACATGACTATCTCAAAAATGTTACTCTATTGTACATATATCACAATGATCACACATTACATTGAGAAATAGGTTTGAACCAACTAAGCTTTATATCTTAATTTAAGATTGTGAACTGCTGAGATCGTGGCATCTGTAAGACATCTGCACAGCGGGAAAGTGGTCAGCGATACAAGTGAACAGGACGAACCAACAGAGAAGAGAAGAAAGGTGGAGAAATCTCCTGCCACAAGGTGTTCCAGTCATGTGTATCTCATTGGGCAGCCCAGCTCCAGCATCAGTGGCTGTCAACTTCCTACTAATCGCCAGGTGTATCGCCATTCTGGAGTATGGCAAGGATTAAAACACTTACTAGACCAAATGCAGTCAATCACTCATTGCAGTTCCTTTCTCTTCCTCTGTTGTGTTGTCTCTTCTCTTGTTTTTGACTATTTTCCTGTATTTCTCATGGAGGATCATGAAGTGATTGACTGCATTTGGTCTAGTGTTTTAATCCTTGCCATACTCCAGAATGGCAAAACAACATCCAGTGTATCATGGGCTAGAGAACTATTGTCACTGTACAAGCCAACCTAGAAAATCCTGAAGCTACTGGATTACTGAAGGTTTGCCTACCGCTTCAGACTCTGTGTCCCAGCGACAACAGAGGTCTACGAATGGCTGCTTTTGAACCGTCCCTTCACCAGTCGGTGTCTGTGACATGGCGGGCAGAAAGCCCCGCCTTTGTCGCTCTCTGGCAGTTTGTCCCGGAGAGCAACGATGCCGTCCACCCTCTGCTATGTCACAAAAGCCTGGTGACGCAGCTCCACCGGACCGTCAGCCACGTCGACCACGCGATGATGGCCTTGAACGCCGTCGGGTCCCAGACTCTCCTGGGAATTAAAGAAAGAGAAATACAGATATTTCTGTATCCTAATCGTCAGGACATCACCCCTCCTTCCCCTCTGTCTTGCCGGCAATCAGCAGGACCAAACATCACCCTTTATTATGTTAATTAACAGAGCAAGAATGAGGCAGCAGCTCTGTGGTGCACCCAGAAAGTCTAATACTACCGCTACTAATATCCTCTGTAAATATATAGCACATGTATTTGTTTGATACTCTCATTGGCTTTATTGGGTATTTTCTGTCTAGAATAGATTCAAACAATTTTTTCCCCAATTATTTAGCAGATAGATAGATAGATAGATAGATAGATAGATAAATAGATAGATAGATAGATAGATAGATAGATAGATAGATAGATAGATAGATAGAGAGAGAGAGAGACAGAGAGAGTACTTGGTGAAGCCAATTAGCACCGCCATGATAATGCTAATTTCCGGTAGCATTGGTATGGGATTTCCAATATAACATTAGCATGGAGCTAATTGTCGGCGGAGAGTGAAGTCAAATCTTTGATATATTATAATTTCTTTCATTTGATTATTAATGAAACTAATGGTATAAATAAAAAAGCGACCTTATTGATAGATGTTGTACTTGGTGTTTTAGAAAGCCAATTAGCACCGCCATGATAATGCTAATTTCCGGTAGCATTGGTATGGGATTTCCAATATAACATTAGCATGGAGCTAATTGTCGGCCGAGAGTGAAGTCATATCTTTGATATATTATCATTTCCTTCATTTGATTATTAATGAAACGAATAGTATATTTTTTATTAAATTGAATTATCAATGTATCTTTACCTTATAAAGGATTAAATGTCCACCCCAAGAGGATTTGATGTCTTCAAATGTATTTTTTGTTTTAAGCATAATTGGTTGTCCTGTAGGTCAGTGGATAAGGTGTTGGGCGACAGGCCACTCAGTGCAGGGTTCAAACCCCACTGTGACCTCCTGATCCTGGCTAATAGCCGGTATGCATCGGTTGAGGGGGGACTGGCCCGAACCAAGCCAACGCTACAGGAAAACCTTTTCTTCATTACTACTAATGCTTTACATTAGACAAACAGCCTGCTCGCTCTTTGCTGTTTTAGAAAGCCAATTTGCACCGCCATGATAATGCTAATTTCCGATAGCATTCCTATGGGATTTCCTATATAACGTTAGCATCCAGCTAATTGTCGGCTGAGAGTCAAGTCAAATCTTTCATATATTATCATTTCCTTCATTTGATTATTAATATAAACTAATAGTATATTTTTTATTCAATTGAATTATCAATGTATCTTTACCTTATAAAGGATTAAATGTCCGCCCCAAGAGGATTTGATCATTTTTTATTATTATCAAACAGTGCTCCTTCACTACAAGTACAACTATACACACATAATAAACATATAACAACATATTTAAAACTTGTAAATCCTGTAAAGCTGCTTTGTGACAACATGTGTTGTGGAAAACCAAAATATATTTCATTGGATTTGATTTGATATTTACATTTTTTTTATTATGTACAACTATTTACTACAGGGCAGGTGGGGCGTTTGGCTCACTAGACCTGTTCAAAAAACTACTTTTTCATTAACACTAATCTTTGGAGGACAACTTTTATTTTTATGTAAGAATCAAAAGAAAACAATTCTGTAAAATACAGTACAGTAGTAATAAAAATAATTGGGGTTAGGTGGGCCATACAGCGAAAAGAGGAGGCGAGAAAAGAGGGTCAGTGTTCAGTGTTCATGGTCAGCCACTGGTCAGTGTTCATCCACACCGTCCCCTCAAAAGCCCTCAATGTCTAAAATACAGTAAATAGTACAGGAAGAGGTGCCTTACACAATCACCAACTATAACAGCCTAAAATGTGGTTAGAAATGAGGGGGAGAGACAAGTAATTTTTTTTTACCTTATTTTCAGTAGTTTTTAGCACTTTGAGTTGCATGTATGTATGAAAGGTGCTATACAAATAAAGATTATTATTACAGTGGTACCTCGAGATACGAGCTGCTCTATATACGAGCGATCCAAGATACGAGCACCGAGACGAGCAAAATTTCTGTTCGACACCCGAGTGCACGCTCGAGATACGAGCATGAACCACTAGGTGGCAGTACAGTACTATATGGAAAAAAAGAAATAATTAATCAGCTCAAAGACACACTCAAACGCTTTTCTTTTTCACCCTCCCCCACAACCTTAGGTTCAAAAACACAAACATACCTGTATGTGCGGAGATGACGTCATTTAGCGCGTTCTAGCAGCCAATAGCGTTTTTTTAATTTTAAACACATCCAGCAGAACAATGAACTGATGGTTCAGACCATCACCCCCCCCTCACCCGTCTACCTATAAGTGGCTGCATGTACATAACAAAGGGTGGCCTAATGGAATGCAAATATCCCCAGAACTGCCCCCTGGTGGAGACCAGGTGGAAAAAGTGTGGAATGAAAATGCTGGGACTCCTAGTGTTAAAACTACATTCCCAGAGATTGATGCTATAGCTTTGAAATTGGTACCAAACGATAGGTAATAACATTTTCATTTATCTGGTATAAAACACATAGACACTATGTACATTTCAACTATATTTAATGCAAAAACATACATATTTTTGATGCTTGGAAAGGATGACATCGTATGATACATGACCAGTGTTGGGAACGTTACTTTAAAAAAGTAATTAGTTATAGTTACTCACTACTTGTTCAAAAACGTAACTGAGTTAGTAACTGAATTACTCTATAATACAAGTAACTCGTTACCAGGGAAAGTAACTATTTGCATTACAGTTAAAAAAAAGTTATATGCCAATGAATAAGGATTTTTTGAAAAAGCAGTTTTCACAGTCAGTTGAAATGAGTATTTATTGCACATCAACAGACCAGTGCAGGATAAAATCCTTTAAAACCCCAAATCTTTGTAAATAATAATAATAATAAAAAGCAAAAGTAAACAGTTACACTATATAAAGTGCATTTAAATCAAATATCAAATATATTTGTATAGCGCTTTTCACAACATATGTTGTCACAAAGCGCTTTACAGTATTTACAAAGTTAACAATACTATGGGTCCAAATCCCTTATGAGCAAGCCAAAGGCGACAGTGGCAAGGAAAAACTCCCTAGATGGTGGGGAATAGGAAGAAACCTTGGGAGGACCAAGACTCAAAAGGGAACCCATCGTCCATTGGGCGGCCCGTTAACACACAAATTACACAAAAACAAATTATACAGACTAATACACAAGTTACAAATAAATCACACAATCAGGCTAAGTATAAGGTAACTAGAATGAAAGTTCTGGGTGCTGATATTGTCAATGTAAATGTCTTATGATGAACGCCAGGTTTTCATTCCATGTCGGAGCGATGATATTGGAATTGTAGGCTCCAACTGCAGTGTTACTCCCCAAGTGAACCTCGGAGAAGAAAGATATGTGATGTGGTAAATATGTAACAGATTATTCAAAGGCCAAACTACATCTATTTACATATTTACATTGACATCTATCAAATTAAATTAAATTCTCTCAACCTGAAACAACTGGATTGTTCAGAACAGAAGTAAACTTAAGAATAAAACCTCTATTCTTAAATAAATCAAATACCCAGTCTGGTAAACATTCAGGAACTTCAAGTATTTTCTTAAATAATGTTTATATCGCCACCTTGAAAAATGATAATTTTTCTTCGGCTTGCTTCTGACTCGCTATTTCTGTCTCTTCTCCGTTTTTGTCGTGTCACTGGTGTGCTTTGGCGCGCGTGTAAAAACACTGGCTCGGATTGGCTACCATAACGCTGCCTTAGCCTTGTTAAGTTAAACAGGTGTTACACCGAGGACTGTGACCTATCGAGATCTGTTACTCCTCACTAGCCTGGGCAGTGGTCCGCTCGCATTACTGTTAGTATATCAATATATAGTAACGCACCGCTTTTAATGACCAGTAACGTCAACGGCGTTGTAACGACAGGAAAAGTAATTAATTATATTATCCCGTTACTGACAAAATGACGCCGTTATCGCAACACTGTACATGACTATCTCAAAAATGTTACTCTATTGTACATATATCACAATGATCACACATTACATTGAGAAATAGGTTTGAACCAACTAAGCTTTATATCTTAATTTAAGATTGTGAACTGCTGAGATCGTGGCATCTGTAAGACATCTGCACAGCGGGAAAGTGGTCAGCGATACAAGTGAACAGGACGAACCAACAGAGAAGAGAAGAAAGGTGGAGAAATCTCCTGCCACAAGGTGTTCCAGTCATGTGTATCTCATTGGGCAGCCCAGCTCCAGCATCAGTGGCTGTCAACTTCCTACTAATCGCCAGGTGTATAGCCATTCTGGAGTATGGCAAGGATTAAAACACTTACTAGACCAAATGCAGTCAATCACTCATTGCAGTTCCTTTCTCTTCCTCTGTTGTGTTGTCTCTTCTCTTGTTTTTGACTATTTTCCTGTATTTCTCATGGAGGATCATGAAGTGATTGACTGCATTTGGTCTAGTGTTTTAATCCTTGCCATACTCCAGAATGGCAAAACAACATCCAGTGTATCATGGGCTAGAGAACTATTGTCACTGTACAAGCCAACCTAGAAAATCCTGAAGCTACTGGATTACTGAAGGTTTGCCTACCGCTTCAGACTCTGTGTCCCAGCGACAACAGAGGTCTACGAATGGCTGCTTTTGAACCGTCCCTTCACCAGTCGGTGTCTGTGACATGGCGGGCAGAAAGCCCCGCCTTTGTCGCTCTCTGGCAGTTTGTCCCGGAGAGCAACGATGCCGTCCACCCTCTGCTATGTCACAAAAGCCTGGTGACGCAGCTCCACCGGACCGTCAGCCACGTCGACCACGCGATGATGGCCTTGAACGCCGTCGGGTCCCAGACTCTCCTGGGAATTAAAGAAAGAGAAATACAGATATTTCTGTATCCTAATCGTCAGGACATCACCCCTCCTTCCCCTCTGTCTTGCCAGCAATCAGCAGGACCAAACATCACCCTTTATTATGTTAATTAACAGAGCAAGAATGAGGCAGCAGCTCTGTGGTGCACCCAGAAAGTCTAATACTACCGCTACTAATATCCTCTGTAAATATATAGCACATGTATTTGTTTGATACTCTCATTGGCTTTATTGGGTATTTTCTGTCTAGAATAGATTCAAACAATTTTTTCCCCAATTATTTAGCAGATAGATAGATAGATAGATAGATAGATAGATAAATAGATAGATAGATAGATAGATAGATAGATAGATAGATAGATAGAGAGAGAGAGAGACAGAGAGAGTACTTGGTGAAGCCAATTAGCACCGCCATGATAATGCTAATTTCCGGTAGCATTGGTATGGGATTTCCAATATAACATTAGCATGGAGCTAATTGTCGGCCGAGAGTGAAGTCAAATCTTTGATATATTATAATTTCTTTCATTTGATTATTAATGAAACTAATGGTATAAATAAAAAAGCGACCTTATTGATAGATGTTGTACTTGGTGTTTTAGAAAGCCAATTAGCACCGCCATGATAATGCTAATTTCCGGTAGCATTGGTATGGGATTTCCAATATAACATTAGCATGGAGCTAATTGTCGGCCGAGAGTGAAGTCATATCTTTGATATATTATCATTTCCTTCATTTGATTATTAATGAAACGAATAGTATATTTTTTATTAAATTGAATTATCAATGTATCTTTACCTTATAAAGGATTAAATGTCCACCCCAAGAGGATTTGATGTCTTCAAATGTATTTTTTGTTTTAAGCATAATTGGTTGTCCTGTAGGTCAGTGGATAAGGTGTTGGGCGACAGGCCACTCAGTGCAGGGTTCAAACCCCACTGTGACCTCCTGATCCTGGCTAATAGCCGGTATGCATCACTGTGACCTCCTGATCCTGGCTAATAGCCGGTATGCATCGGTTGAGGGGGGACTGGCCCGAACCAAGCCAACGCTACAGGAAAACCTTTTCTTCATTACTACTAATGGTTTACATTAGACAAACAGCCTGCTCGCTCTTTGCGGTTTTAGAAAGCCAATTAGCACCGCCATGATAATGCTAATTTCCGATAGCATTCCTATGGGATTTCCTATATAACGTTAGCATCCAGCTAATTGTCGGCTGAGAGTCGTCAAATCTTTCATATATTATCATTTCCTTCATTTGATTATTAATATAAACTAATAGTATATTTTTTATTCAATTGAATTATCAATGTATCTTTACCTTATAAAGGATTAAATGTCCGCCCCAAGAGGATTTGATCATTTTTTATTATTATCAAACAGTGCTCCTTCACTACAAGTACAACTATACACACATAATAAACATATAACAACATATTTAAAACTTGTAAATCCTGTAAAGCTGCTTTGTGACAACATGTGTTGTGGAAAACCAAAATATATTTCATTGGATTTGATTTGATATTTACATTTTTTTTATTATGTACAACTATTTACTACAGGGCAGGTGGGGCGTTTGGCTCACTAGACCTGTTCAAAAAACTACTTTTTCATTAACACTAATCTTTGGAGGACAACTTTTATTTTTATGTAAGAATCAAAAGAAAACAATTCTGTAAAATACAGTACAGTAGTAATAAAAATAATTGGGGTTAGGTGGGCCATACAGCGAAAAGAGGAGGCGAGAAAAGAGGGTCAGTGTTCAGTGTTCATGGTCAGCCACTGGTCAGTGTTCATCCACACCGTCCCCTCAAAAGCCCTCAATGTCTAAAATACAGTAAATAGTACAGGAAGAGGTGCCTTACACAATCACCAACTATAACAGCCTAAAATGTGGTTAGAAATGAGGGGGAGAGACAAGTAATTTTTTTTTACCTTATTTTCAGTAGTTTTTAGCACTTTGAGTTGCATGTATGTATGAAAGGTGCTATACAAATAAAGATTATTATTACAGTGGTACCTCGAGATACGAGCTGCTCTATATACGAGCGATCCAAGATACGAGCACCGAGACGAGCAAAATTTCTGTTCGACACCCGAGTGCACGCTCGAGATACGAGCATGAACCACTAGGTGGCAGTACAGTACTATATGGAAAAAAAGAAATAATTAATCAGCTCAAAGACACACTCAAACGCTTTTCTTTTTCACCCTCCCCCACAACCTTAGGTTCAAAAACACAAACATACCTGTATGTGCGGAGATGACGTCATTTAGCGCGTTCTAGCAGCCAATAGCGTTTTTTTAATTTTAAACACATCCAGCAGAACAATGAACTGATGGTTCAGACCATCACCCCCCCCTCACCCGTCTACCTATAAGTGGCTGCATGTACATAACAAAGGGTGGCCTAATGGAATGCAAATATCCCCAGAACTGCCCCCTGGTGGAGACCAGGTGGAAAAAGTGTGGAATGAAAATGCTGGGACTCCTAGTGTTAAAACTACATTCCCAGAGATTGATGCTATAGCTTTGAAATTGGTACCAAACGATAGGTAATAACATTTTCATTTATCTGGTATAAAACACATAGACACTATGTACATTTCAACTATATTTAATGCAAAAACATACATATTTTTGATGCTTGGAAAGGATGACATCGTATGATACATGACCAGTGTTGGGAACGTTACTTTAAAAAAGTAATTAGTTATAGTTACTCACTACTTGTTCAAAAACGTAACTGAGTTAGTAACTGAATTACTCTATAATACAAGTAACTCGTTACCAGGGAAAGTAACTATTTGCATTACAGTTAAAAAAAAGTTATATGCCAATGAATAAGGATTTTTTGAAAAAGCAGTTTTCACAGTCAGTTGAAATGAGTATTTATTGCACATCAACAGACCAGTGCAGGATAAAATCCTTTAAAACCCCAAATCTTTGTAAATAATAATAATAATAAAAAGCAAAAGTAAACAGTTACACTATATAAAGTGCATTTAAATCAAATATCAAATATATTTGTATAGCGCTTTTCACAACATATGTTGTCACAAAGCGCTTTACAGTATTTACAAAGTTAACAATACTATGGGTCCAAATCCCTTATGAGCAAGCCAAAGGCGACAGTGGCAAGGAAAAACTCCCTAGATGGTGGGGAATAGGAAGAAACCTTGGGAGGACCAAGACTCAAAAGGGAACCCATCGTCCATTGGGCGGCCCGTTAACACACAAATTACACAAAAACAAATTATACAGACTAATACACAAGTTACAAATAAATCACACAATCAGGCTAAGTATAAGGTAACTAGAATGAAAGTTCTGGGTGCTGATATTGTCAATGTAAATGTCTTATGATGAACGCCAGGTTTTCATTCCATGTCGGAGCGATGATATTGGAATTGTAGGCTCCAACTGCAGTGTTACTCCCCAAGTGAACCTCGGAGAAGAAAGATATGTGATGTGGTAAATATGTAACAGATTATTCAAAGGCCAAACTACATCTATTTACATATTTACATTGACATCTATCAAATTAAATTAAATTCTCTCAACCTGAAACAACTGGATTGTTCAGAACAGAAGTAAACTTAAGAATAAAACCTCTATTCTTAAATAAATCAAATACCCAGTCTGGTAAACATTCAGGAACTTCAAGTATTTTCTTAAATAATGTTTATATCGCCACCTTGAAAAATGATAATTTTTCTTCGGCTTGCTTCTGACTCGCTATTTCTGTCTCTTCTCCGTTTTTGTCGTGTCACTGGTGTGCTTTGGCGCGCGTGTAAAAACACTGGCTCGGATTGGCTACCATAACGCTGCCTTAGCCTTGTTAAGTTAAACAGGTGTTACACCGAGGACTGTGACCTATCGAGATCTGTTACTCCTCACTAGCCTGGGCAGTGGTCCGCTCGCATTACTGTTAGTATATCAATATATAGTAACGCACCGCTTTTAATGACCAGTAACGTCAACGGCGTTGTAACGACAGGAAAAGTAATTAATTATATTATCCCGTTACTGACAAAATGACGCCGTTATCGCAACACTGTACATGACTATCTCAAAAATGTTACTCTATTGTACATATATCACAATGATCACACATTACATTGAGAAATAGGTTTGAACCAACTAAGCTTTATATCTTAATTTAAGATTGTGAACTGCTGAGATCGTGGCATCTGTAAGACATCTGCACAGCGGGAAAGTGGTCAGCGATACAAGTGAACAGGACGAACCAACAGAGAAGAGAAGAAAGGTGGAGAAATCTCCTGCCACAAGGTGTTCCAGTCATGTGTATCTCATTGGGCAGCCCAGCTCCAGCATCAGTGGCTGTCAACTTCCTACTAATCGCCAGGTGTATAGCCATTCTGGAGTATGGCAAGGATTAAAACACTTACTAGACCAAATGCAGTCAATCACTCATTGCAGTTCCTTTCTCTTCCTCTGTTGTGTTGTCTCTTCTCTTGTTTTTGACTATTTTCCTGTATTTCTCATGGAGGATCATGAAGTGATTGACTGCATTTGGTCTAGTGTTTTAATCCTTGCCATACTCCAGAATGGCAAAACAACATCCAGTGTATCATGGGCTAGAGAACTATTGTCACTGTACAAGCCAACCTAGAAAATCCTGAAGCTACTGGATTACTGAAGGTTTGCCTACCGCTTCAGACTCTGTGTCCCAGCGACAACAGAGGTCTACGAATGGCTGCTTTTGAACCGTCCCTTCACCAGTCGGTGTCTGTGACATGGCGGGCAGAAAGCCCCGCCTTTGTCGCTCTCTGGCAGTTTGTCCCGGAGAGCAACGATGCCGTCCACCCTCTGCTATGTCACAAAAGCCTGGTGACGCAGCTCCACCGGACCGTCAGCCACGTCGACCACGCGATGATGGCCTTGAACGCCGTCGGGTCCCAGACTCTCCTGGGAATTAAAGAAAGAGAAATACAGATATTTCTGTATCCTAATCGTCAGGACATCACCCCTCCTTCCCCTCTGTCTTGCCAGCAATCAGCAGGACCAAACATCACCCTTTATTATGTTAATTAACAGAGCAAGAATGAGGCAGCAGCTCTGTGGTGCACCCAGAAAGTCTAATACTACCGCTACTAATATCCTCTGTAAATATATAGCACATGTATTTGTTTGATACTCTCATTGGCTTTATTGGGTATTTTCTGTCTAGAATAGATTCAAACAATTTTTTCCCCAATTATTTAGCAGATAGATAGATAGATAGATAGATAGATAGATAGATAGATAGATAGATAGATAGATAGATAGATAGAGAGAGAGAGAGAGAGACAGAGAGAGTACTTGGTGAAGCCAATTAGCACCGCCATGATAATGCTAATTTCCGGTAGCATTGGTATGGGATTTCCAATATAACATTAGCATGGAGCTAATTGTCGGCGGAGAGTGAAGTCAAATCTTTGATATATTATAATTTCTTTCATTTGATTATTAATGAAACTAATGGTATAAATAAAAAAGCGACCTTATTGATAGATGTTGTACTTGGTGTTTTAGAAAGCCAATTAGCACCGCCATGATAATGCTAATTTCCGGTAGCATTGGTATGGGATTTCCAATATAACATTAGCATGGAGCTAATTGTCGGCCGAGAGTGAAGTCATATCTTTGATATATTATCATTTCCTTCATTTGATTATTAATGAAACGAATAGTATATTTTTTATTAAATTGAATTATCAATGTATCTTTACCTTATAAAGGATTAAATGTCCACCCCAAGAGGATTTGATGTCTTCAAATGTATTTTTTGTTTTAAGCATAATTGGTTGTCCTGTAGGTCAGTGGATAAGGTGTTGGGCGACAGGCCACTCAGTGCAGGGTTCAAACCCCACTGTGACCTCCTGATCCTGGCTAATAGCCGGTATGCATCGGTTGAGGGGGGACTGGCCCGAACCAAGCCAACGCTACAGGAAAACCTTTTCTTCATTACTACTAATGCTTTACATTAGACAAACAGCCTGCTCGCTCTTTGCTGTTTTAGAAAGCCAATTTGCACCGCCATGATAATGCTAATTTCCGATAGCATTCCTATGGGATTTCCTATATAACGTTAGCATCCAGCTAATTGTCGGCTGAGAGTCAAGTCAAATCTTTCATATATTATCATTTCCTTCATTTGATTATTAATATAAACTAATAGTATATTTTTTATTCAATTGAATTATCAATGTATCTTTACCTTATAAAGGATTAAATGTCCGCCCCAAGAGGATTTGATCATTTTTTATTATTATCAAACAGTGCTCCTTCACTACAAGTACAACTATACACACATAATAAACATATAACAACATATTTAAAACTTGTAAATCCTGTAAAGCTGCTTTGTGACAACATGTGTTGTGGAAAACCAAAATATATTTCATTGGATTTGATTTGATATTTACATTTTTTTTATTATGTACAACTATTTACTACAGGGCAGGTGGGGCGTTTGGCTCACTAGACCTGTTCAAAAAACTACTTTTTCATTAACACTAATCTTTGGAGGACAACTTTTATTTTTATGTAAGAATCAAAAGAAAACAATTCTGTAAAATACAGTACAGTAGTAATAAAAATAATTGGGGTTAGGTGGGCCATACAGCGAAAAGAGGAGGCGAGAAAAGAGGGTCAGTGTTCAGTGTTCATGGTCAGCCACTGGTCAGTGTTCATCCACACCGTCCCCTCAAAAGCCCTCAATGTCTAAAATACAGTAAATAGTACAGGAAGAGGTGCCTTACACAATCACCAACTATAACAGCCTAAAATGTGGTTAGAAATGAGGGGGAGAGACAAGTAATTTTTTTTTACCTTATTTTCAGTAGTTTTTAGCACTTTGAGTTGCATGTATGTATGAAAGGTGCTATACAAATAAAGATTATTATTACAGTGGTACCTCGAGATACGAGCTGCTCTATATACGAGCGATCCAAGATACGAGCACCGAGACGAGCAAAATTTCTGTTCGACACCCGAGTGCACGCTCGAGATACGAGCATGAACCACTAGGTGGCAGTACAGTACTATATGGAAAAAAAGAAATAATTAATCAGCTCAAAGACACACTCAAACGCTTTTCTTTTTCACCCTCCCCCACAACCTTAGGTTCAAAAACACAAACATACCTGTATGTGCGGAGATGACGTCATTTAGCGCGTTCTAGCAGCCAATAGCGTTTTTTTAATTTTAAACACATCCAGCAGAACAATGAACTGATGGTTCAGACCATCACCCCCCCCTCACCCGTCTACCTATAAGTGGCTGCATGTACATAACAAAGGGTGGCCTAATGGAATGCAAATATCCCCAGAACTGCCCCCTGGTGGAGACCAGGTGGAAAAAGTGTGGAATGAAAATGCTGGGACTCCTAGTGTTAAAACTACATTCCCAGAGATTGATGCTATAGCTTTGAAATTGGTACCAAACGATAGGTAATAACATTTTCATTTATCTGGTATAAAACACATAGACACTATGTACATTTCAACTATATTTAATGCAAAAACATACATATTTTTGATGCTTGGAAAGGATGACATCGTATGATACATGACCAGTGTTGGGAACGTTACTTTAAAAAAGTAATTAGTTATAGTTACTCACTACTTGTTCAAAAACGTAACTGAGTTAGTAACTGAATTACTCTATAATACAAGTAACTCGTTACCAGGGAAAGTAACTATTTGCATTACAGTTAAAAAAAAGTTATATGCCAATGAATAAGGATTTTTTGAAAAAGCAGTTTTCACAGTCAGTTGAAATGAGTATTTATTGCACATCAACAGACCAGTGCAGGATAAAATCCTTTAAAACCCCAAATCTTTGTAAATAATAATAATAATAAAAAGCAAAAGTAAACAGTTACACTATATAAAGTGCATTTAAATCAAATATCAAATATATTTGTATAGCGCTTTTCACAACATATGTTGTCACAAAGCGCTTTACAGTATTTACAAAGTTAACAATACTATGGGTCCAAATCCCTTATGAGCAAGCCAAAGGCGACAGTGGCAAGGAAAAACTCCCTAGATGGTGGGGAATAGGAAGAAACCTTGGGAGGACCAAGACTCAAAAGGGAACCCATCGTCCATTGGGCGGCCCGTTAACACACAAATTACACAAAAACAAATTATACAGACTAATACACAAGTTACAAATAAATCACACAATCAGGCTAAGTATAAGGTAACTAGAATGAAAGTTCTGGGTGCTGATATTGTCAATGTAAATGTCTTATGATGAACGCCAGGTTTTCATTCCATGTCGGAGCGATGATACTGGAATTGTAGGCTCCAACTGCAGTGTTACTCCCCAAGTGAACCTCGGAGAAGAAAGATATGTGATGTGGTAAATATGTAACAGATTATTCAAAGGCCAAACTACATCTATTTACATATTTACATTGACATCTATCAAATTAAATTAAATTCTCTCAACCTGAAACAACTGGATTGTTCAGAACAGAAGTAAACTTAAGAATAAAACCTCTATTCTTAAATAAATCAAATACCCAGTCTGGTAAACATTCAGGAACTTCAAGTATTTTCTTAAATAATGTTTATATCGCCACCTTGAAAAATGATAATTTTTCTTCGGCTTGCTTCTGACTCGCTATTTCTGTCTCTTCTCCGTTTTTGTCGTGTCACTGGTGTGCTTTGGCGCGCGTGTAAAAACACTGGCTCGGATTGGCTACCATAACGCTGCCTTAGCCTTGTTAAGTTAAACAGGTGTTACACCGAGGACTGTGACCTATCGAGATCTGTTACTCCTCACTAGCCTGGGCAGTGGTCCGCTCGCATTACTGTTAGTATATCAATATATAGTAACGCACCGCTTTTAATGACCAGTAACGTCAACGGCGTTGTAACGACAGGAAAAGTAATTAATTATATTATCCCGTTACTGACAAAATGACGCCGTTATCGCAACACTGTACATGACTATCTCAAAAATGTTACTCTATTGTACATATATCACAATGATCACACATTACATTGAGAAATAGGTTTGAACCAACTAAGCTTTATATCTTAATTTAAGATTGTGAACTGCTGAGATCGTGGCATCTGTAAGACATCTGCACAGCGGGAAAGTGGTCAGCGATACAAGTGAACAGGACGAACCAACAGAGAAGAGAAGAAAGGTGGAGAAATCTCCTGCCACAAGGTGTTCCAGTCATGTGTATCTCATTGGGCAGCCCAGCTCCAGCATCAGTGGCTGTCAACTTCCTACTAATCGCCAGGTGTATCGCCATTCTGGAGTATGGCAAGGATTAAAACACTTACTAGACCAAATGCAGTCAATCACTCATTGCAGTTCCTTTCTCTTCCTCTGTTGTGTTGTCTCTTCTCTTGTTTTTGACTATTTTCCTGTATTTCTCATGGAGGATCATGAAGTGATTGACTGCATTTGGTCTAGTGTTTTAATCCTTGCCATACTCCAGAATGGCAAAACAACATCCAGTGTATCATGGGCTAGAGAACTATTGTCACTGTACAAGCCAACCTAGAAAATCCTGAAGCTACTGGATTACTGAAGGTTTGCCTACCGCTTCAGACTCTGTGTCCCAGCGACAACAGAGGTCTACGAATGGCTGCTTTTGAACCGTCCCTTCACCAGTCGGTGTCTGTGACATGGCGGGCAGAAAGCCCCGCCTTTGTCGCTCTCTGGCAGTTTGTCCCGGAGAGCAACGATGCCGTCCACCCTCTGCTATGTCACAAAAGCCTGGTGACGCAGCTCCACCGGACCGTCAGCCACGTCGACCACGCGATGATGGCCTTGAACGCCGTCGGGTCCCAGACTCTCCTGGGAATTAAAGAAAGAGAAATACAGATATTTCTGTATCCTAATCGTCAGGACATCACCCCTCCTTCCCCTCTGTCTTGCCGGCAATCAGCAGGACCAAACATCACCCTTTATTATGTTAATTAACAGAGCAAGAATGAGGCAGCAGCTCTGTGGTGCACCCAGAAAGTCTAATACTACCGCTACTAATATCCTCTGTAAATATATAGCACATGTATTTGTTTGATACTCTCATTGGCTTTATTGGGTATTTTCTGTCTAGAATAGATTCAAACAATTTTTTCCCCAATTATTTAGCAGATAGATAGATAGATAGATAGATAGATAGATAGATAGATAGATAGATAGATAGATAGATAGATAGATAGATAGAGAGAGAGAGAGAGAGACAGAGAGAGTACTTGGTGAAGCCAATTAGCACCGCCATGATAATGCTAATTTCCGGTAGCATTGGTATGGGATTTCCAATATAACATTAGCATGGAGCTAATTGTCGGCCGAGAGTGAAGTCAAATCTTTGATATATTATAATTTCTTTCATTTGATTATTAATGAAACTAATGGTATAAATAAAAAAGCGACCTTATTGATAGATGTTGTACTTGGTGTTTTAGAAAGCCAATTAGCACCGCCATGATAATGCTAATTTCCGGTAGCATTGGTATGGGATTTCCAATATAACATTAGCATGGAGCTAATTGTCGGCCGAGAGTGAAGTCATATCTTTGATATATTATCATTTCCTTCATTTGATTATTAATGAAACGAATAGTATATTTTTTATTAAATTGAATTATCAATGTATCTTTACCTTATAAAGGATTAAATGTCCACCCCAAGAGGATTTGATGTCTTCAAATGTATTTTTTGTTTTAAGCATAATTGGTTGTCCTGTAGGTCAGTGGATAAGGTGTTGGGCGACAGGCCACTCAGTGCAGGGTTCAAACCCCACTGTGACCTCCTGATCCTGGCTAATAGCCGGTATGCATCGGTTGAGGGGGGACTGGCCCGAACCAAGCCAACGCTACAGGAAAACCTTTTCTTCATTACTACTAATGGTTTACATTAGACAAACAGCCTGCTCGCTCTTTGCTGTTTTAGAAAGCCAATTTGCACCGCCATGATAATGCTAATTTCCGATAGCATTCCTATGGGATTTCCTATATAACGTTAGCATCCAGCTAATTGTCGGCTGAGAGTCAAGTCAAATCTTTCATATATTATCATTTCCTTCATTTGATTATTAATATAAACTAATAGTATATTTTTTATTCAATTGAATTATCAATGTATCTTTACCTTATAAAGGATTAAATGTCCGCCCCAAGAGGATTTGATCATTTTTTATTATTATCAAACAGTGCTCCTTCACTACAAGTACAACTATACACACATAATAAACATATAACAACATATTTAAAACTTGTAAATCCTGTAAAGCTGCTTTGTGACAACATGTGTTGTGGAAAACCAAAATATATTTCATTGGATTTGATTTGATATTTACATTTTTTTTATTATGTACAACTATTTACTACAGGGCAGGTGGGGCGTTTGGCTCACTAGACCTGTTCAAAAAACTACTTTTTCATTAACACTAATCTTTGGAGGACAACTTTTATTTTTATGTAAGAATCAAAAGAAAACAATTCTGTAAAATACAGTACAGTAGTAATAAAAATAATTGGGGTTAGGTGGGCCATACAGCGAAAAGAGGAGGCGAGAAAAGAGGGTCAGTGTTCAGTGTTCATGGTCAGCCACTGGTCAGTGTTCATCCACACCGTCCCCTCAAAAGCCCTCAATGTCTAAAATACAGTAAATAGTACAGGAAGAGGTGCCTTACACAATCACCAACTATAACAGCCTAAAATGTGGTTAGAAATGAGGGGGAGAGACAAGTAATTTTTTTTTACCTTATTTTCAGTAGTTTTTAGCACTTTGAGTTGCATGTATGTATGAAAGGTGCTATACAAATAAAGATTATTATTACAGTGGTACCTCGAGATACGAGCTGCTCTATATACGAGCGATCCAAGATACGAGCACCGAGACGAGCAAAATTTCTGTTCGACACCCGAGTGCACGCTCGAGATACGAGCATGAACCACTAGGTGGCAGTACAGTACTATATGGAAAAAAAGAAATAATTAATCAGCTCAAAGACACACTCAAACGCTTTTCTTTTTCACCCTCCCCCACAACCTTAGGTTCAAAAACACAAACATACCTGTATGTGCGGAGATGACGTCATTTAGCGCGTTCTAGCAGCCAATAGCGTTTTTTTTAATTTTAAACACATCCAGCAGAACAATGAACTGATGGTTCAGACCATCACCCCCCCCTCACCCGTCTACCTATAAGTGGCTGCATGTACATAACAAAGGGTGGCCTAATGGAATGCAAATATCCCCAGAACTGCCCCCTGGTGGAGACCAGGTGGAAAAAGTGTGGAATGAAAATGCTGGGACTCCTAGTGTTAAAACTACATTCCCAGAGATTGATGCTATAGCTTTGAAATTGGTACCAAACGATAGGTAATAACATTTTCATTTATCTGGTATAAAACACATAGACACTATGTACATTTCAACTATATTTAATGCAAAAACATACATATTTTTGATGCTTGGAAAGGATGACATCGTATGATACATGACCAGTGTTGGGAACGTTACTTTAAAAAAGTAATTAGTTATAGTTACTCACTACTTGTTCAAAAACGTAACTGAGTTAGTAACTGAATTACTCTATAATACAAGTAACTCGTTACCAGGGAAAGTAACTATTTGCATTACAGTTAAAAAAAAGTTATATGCCAATGAATAAGGATTTTTTGAAAAAGCAGTTTTCACAGTCAGTTGAAATGAGTATTTATTGCACATCAACAGACCAGTGCAGGATAAAATCCTTTAAAACCCCAAATCTTTGTAAATAATAATAATAATAAAAAGCAAAAGTAAACAGTTACACTATATAAAGTGCATTTAAATCAAATATCAAATATATTTGTATAGCGCTTTTCACAACATATGTTGTCACAAAGCGCTTTACAGTATTTACAAAGTTAACAATACTATGGGTCCAAATCCCTTATGAGCAAGCCAAAGGCGACAGTGGCAAGGAAAAACTCCCTAGATGGTGGGGAATAGGAAGAAACCTTGGGAGGACCAAGACTCAAAAGGGAACCCATCGTCCATTGGGCGGCCCGTTAACACACAAATTACACAAAAACAAATTATACAGACTAATACACAAGTTACAAATAAATCACACAATCAGGCTAAGTATAAGGTAACTAGAATGAAAGTTCTGGGTGCTGATATTGTCAATGTAAATGTCTTATGATGAACGCCAGGTTTTCATTCCATGTCGGAGCGATGATACTGGAATTGTAGGCTCCAACTGCAGTGTTACTCCCCAAGTGAACCTCGGAGAAGAAAGATATGTGATGTGGTAAATATGTAACAGATTATTCAAAGGCCAAACTACATCTATTTACATATTTACATTGACATCTATCAAATTAAATTAAATTCTCTCAACCTGAAACAACTGGATTGTTCAGAACAGAAGTAAACTTAAGAATAAAACCTCTATTCTTAAATAAATCAAATACCCAGTCTGGTAAACATTCAGGAACTTCAAGTATTTTCTTAAATAATGTTTATATCGCCACCTTGAAAAATGATTATTTTTCTTCGGCTTGCTTCTGACTCGCTATTTCTGTCTCTTCTCCGTTTTTGTCGTGTCACTGGTGTGCTTTGGCGCGCGTGTAAAAACACTGGCTCGGATTGGCTACCATAACGCTGCCTTAGCCTTGTTAAGTTAAACAGGTGTTACACCGAGGACTGTGACCTATCGAGATCTGTTACTCCTCACTAGCCTGGGCAGTGGTCCGCTCGCATTACTGTTAGTATATCAATATATAGTAACGCACCGCTTTTAATGACCAGTAACGTCAACGGCGTTGTAACGACAGGAAAAGTAATTAATTATATTATCCCGTTACTGACAAAATGACGCCGTTATCGCAACACTGTACATGACTATCTCAAAAATGTTACTCTATTGTACATATATCACAATGATCACACATTACATTGAGAAATAGGTTTGAACCAACTAAGCTTTATATCTTAATTTAAGATTGTGAACTGCTGAGATCGTGGCATCTGTAAGACATCTGCACAGCGGGAAAGTGGTCAGCGATACAAGTGAACAGGACGAACCAACAGAGAAGAGAAGAAAGGTGGAGAAATCTCCTGCCACAAGGTGTTCCAGTCATGTGTATCTCATTGGGCAGCCCAGCTCCAGCATCAGTGGCTGTCAACTTCCTACTAATCGCCAGGTGTATCGCCATTCTGGAGTATGGCAAGGATTAAAACACTTACTAGACCAAATGCAGTCAATCACTCATTGCAGTTCCTTTCTCTTCCTCTGTTGTGTTGTCTCTTCTCTTGTTTTTGACTATTTTCCTGTATTTCTCATGGAGGATCATGAAGTGATTGACTGCATTTGGTCTAGTGTTTTAATCCTTGCCATACTCCAGAATGGCAAAACAACATCCAGTGTATCATGGGCTAGAGAACTATTGTCACTGTACAAGCCAACCTAGAAAATCCTGAAGCTACTGGATTACTGAAGGTTTGCCTACCGCTTCAGACTCTGTGTCCCAGCGACAACAGAGGTCTACGAATGGCTGCTTTTGAACCGTCCCTTCACCAGTCGGTGTCTGTGACATGGCGGGCAGAAAGCCCCGCCTTTGTCGCTCTCTGGCAGTTTGTCCCGGAGAGCAACGATGCCGTCCACCCTCTGCTATGTCACAAAAGCCTGGTGACGCAGCTCCACCGGACCGTCAGCCACGTCGACCACGCGATGATGGCCTTGAACGCCGTCGGGTCCCAGACTCTCCTGGGAATTAAAGAAAGAGAAATACAGATATTTCTGTATCCTAATCGTCAGGACATCACCCCTCCTTCCCCTCTGTCTTGCCGGCAATCAGCAGGACCAAACATCACCCTTTATTATGTTAATTAACAGAGCAAGAATGAGGCAGCAGCTCTGTGGTGCACCCAGAAAGTCTAATACTACCGCTACTAATATCCTCTGTAAATATATAGCACATGTATTTGTTTGATACTCTCATTGGCTTTATTGGGTATTTTCTGTCTAGAATAGATTCAAACAATTTTTTCCCCAATTATTTAGCAGATAGATAGATAGATAGATAGATAGATAGATAGATAGATAGATAGATAGATAGATAGATAGATAGATAGATAGATAGAGAGAGAGAGAGAGAGACAGAGAGAGTACTTGGTGAAGCCAATTAGCACCGCCATGATAATGCTAATTTCCGGTAGCATTGGTATGGGATTTCCAATATAACATTAGCATGGAGCTAATTGTCGGCCGAGAGTGAAGTCAAATCTTTGATATATTATAATTTCTTTCATTTGATTATTAATGAAACTAATGGTATAAATAAAAAAGCGACCTTATTGATAGATGTTGTACTTGGTGTTTTAGAAAGCCAATTAGCACCGCCATGATAATGCTAATTTCCGGTAGCATTGGTATGGGATTTCCAATATAACATTAGCATGGAGCTAATTGTCGGCCGAGAGTGAAGTCATATCTTTGATATATTATCATTTCCTTCATTTGATTATTAATGAAACGAATAGTATATTTTTTATTAAATTGAATTATCAATGTATCTTTACCTTATAAAGGATTAAATGTCCACCCCAAGAGGATTTGATGTCTTCAAATGTATTTTTTGTTTTAAGCATAATTGGTTGTCCTGTAGGTCAGTGGATAAGGTGTTGGGCGACAGGCCACTCAGTGCAGGGTTCAAACCCCACTGTGACCTCCTGATCCTGGCTAATAGCCGGTATGCATCGGTTGAGGGGGGACTGGCCCGAACCAAGCCAACGCTACAGGAAAACCTTTTCTTCATTACTACTAATGCTTTACATTAGACAAACAGCCTGCTCGCTCTTTGCTGTTTTAGAAAGCCAATTTGCACCGCCATGATAATGCTAATTTCCGATAGCATTCCTATGGGATTTCCTATATAACGTTAGCATCCAGCTAATTGTCGGCTGAGAGTCAAGTCAAATCTTTCATATATTATCATTTCCTTCATTTGATTATTAATATAAACTAATAGTATATTTTTTATTCAATTGAATTATCAATGTATCTTTACCTTATAAAGGATTAAATGTCCGCCCCAAGAGGATTTGATCATTTTTTATTATTATCAAACAGTGCTCCTTCACTACAAGTACAACTATACACACATAATAAACATATAACAACATATTTAAAACTTGTAAATCCTGTAAAGCTGCTTTGTGACAACATGTGTTGTGGAAAACCAAAATATATTTCATTGGATTTGATTTGATATTTACATTTTTTTTATTATGTACAACTATTTACTACAGGGCAGGTGGGGCGTTTGGCTCACTAGACCTGTTCAAAAAACTACTTTTTCATTAACACTAATCTTTGGAGGACAACTTTTATTTTTATGTAAGAATCAAAAGAAAACAATTCTGTAAAATACAGTACAGTAGTAATAAAAATAATTGGGGTTAGGTGGGCCATACAGCGAAAAGAGGAGGCGAGAAAAGAGGGTCAGTGTTCAGTGTTCATGGTCAGCCACTGGTCAGTGTTCATCCACACCGTCCCCTCAAAAGCCCTCAATGTCTAAAATACAGTAAATAGTACAGGAAGAGGTGCCTTACACAATCACCAACTATAACAGCCTAAAATGTGGTTAGAAATGAGGGGGAGAGACAAGTAATTTTTTTTTACCTTATTTTCAGTAGTTTTTAGCACTTTGAGTTGCATGTATGTATGAAAGGTGCTATACAAATAAAGATTATTATTACAGTGGTACCTCGAGATACGAGCTGCTCTATATACGAGCGATCCAAGATACGAGCACCGAGACGAGCAAAATTTCTGTTCGACACCCGAGTGCACGCTCGAGATACGAGCATGAACCACTAGGTGGCAGTACAGTACTATATGGAAAAAAAGAAATAATTAATCAGCTCAAAGACACACTCAAACGCTTTTCTTTTTCACCCTCCCCCACAACCTTAGGTTCAAAAACACAAACATACCTGTATGTGCGGAGATGACGTCATTTAGCGCGTTCTAGCAGCCAATAGCGTTTTTTTAATTTTAAACACATCCAGCAGAACAATGAACTGATGGTTCACACCATCACCCCCCCCTCACCCGTCTACCTATAAGTGGCTGCATGTACATAACAAAGGGTGGCCTAATGGAATGCAAATATCCCCAGAACTGCCCCCTGGTGGAGACCAGGTGGAAAAAGTGTGGAATGAAAATGCTGGGACTCCTAGTGTTAAAACTACATTCCCAGAGATTGATGCTATAGCTTTGAAATTGGTACCAAACGATAGGTAATAACATTTTCATTTATCTGGTATAAAACACATAGACACTATGTACATTTCAACTATATTTAATGCAAAAACATACATATTTTTGATGCTTGGAAAGGATGACATCGTATGATACATGACCAGTGTTGGGAACGTTACTTTAAAAAAGTAATTAGTTATAGTTACTCACTACTTGTTCAAAAACGTAACTGAGTTAGTAACTGAATTACTCTATAATACAAGTAACTCGTTACCAGGGAAAGTAACTATTTGCATTACAGTTAAAAAAAAGTTATATGCCAATGAATAAGGATTTTTTGAAAAAGCAGTTTTCACAGTCAGTTGAAATGAGTATTTATTGCACATCAACAGACCAGTGCAGGATAAAATCCTTTAAAACCCCAAATCTTTGTAAATAATAATAATAATAAAAAGCAAAAGTAAACAGTTACACTATATAAAGTGCATTTAAATCAAATATCAAATATATTTGTATAGCGCTTTTCACAACATATGTTGTCACAAAGCGCTTTACAGTATTTACAAAGTTAACAATACTATGGGTCCAAATCCCTTATGAGCAAGCCAAAGGCGACAGTGGCAAGGAAAAACTCCCTAGATGGTGGGGGAATAGGAAGAAACCTTGGGAGGACCAAGACTCAAAAGGGAACCCATCGTCCATTGGGCGGCCCGTTAACACACAAATTACACAAAAACAAATTATACAGACTAATACACAAGTTACAAATAAATC
>NW_027507497.1:0-36252 GCF_052324685.1 Brachyhypopomus gauderio
CATCCAAACACTGTTTTGGAACAAAATATGAGTTTTCAGTTCATTCTTCAAAAGTTGCACTTTTGCCACAAGTTATGCTCAGAAACACTGTTTAGAGCTCTTACAACGCCAGCAAACGCTGTTTTGAACGCCTTAATGCCAGCCTTACTACTTGTATGGAAATGCATGTGTAACATTACAAACATGATAAAACAGCTTGTTATCACATCCAAACACTGTTTTCATTCAAAATATGAGTTTTCTTTTCATTCTTCAAAAGTTGCACTTTTGCCACAAGTTATGCTCAGAAACACTGTTTAGAGCTCTTACAACGCCAGCAAACGCTGTTTTGAACGCCTTAATGCAAGCCTTACCTACTTGTTAGGAAATGCATGTGTAACATTACAAACATGATAAAACAGCTTGTTATCACATCCAAACACTGTTTTAGAACAAAATATGAGTTTTCAGTTCATTCTTCAAAAGTTGCACTTTTGCTCCAAGTTATGCTCAGAAACACTGTTTAGAGCGCTTACAGCGCCAGCAAACGCTGTTTTGAACGCCTTAATGCAAGACTTACTACTTGTTAGAAAATGGATGTGTAACATTACAAACATGATAAAACAGCTTGTTATCACATCCAAACACTGTTTTCATTCAAAATATGAGTTTTCTTTTCATTCTTCAAAAGTTGCACTTTTGCCACAAGTTATGCTCAGAAACACTGTTTAGAGCTCTTACAACGCCAGCAAACGCTGTTTTGAACGCCTTAATGCAAGCCTTAATACTTGTTAGGAAATGCATGTGTAACATTACAAACATGATAAAACAGCTTGTTATCACATCCAAACACTGTTTTGGAACAAAATATGAGTTTTCAGTTCATTCTTCAAAAGTTGCACTTTTGCCACAAGTTATGCTCAGAAACACTGTTTAGAGCTCTTACAACGCCAGCAAACGCTGTTTTGAACGCCTTAATGCCAGCCTTACTACTTGTATGGAAATGCATGTGTAACATTACAAACATGATAAAACAGCTTGTTATCACATCCAAACACTGTTTTCATTCAAAATATGAGTTTTCTTTTCATTCTTCAAAAGTTGCACTTTTGCCACAAGTTATGCTCAGAAACACTGTTTAGAGCTCTTACAACGCCAGCAAACGCTGTTTTGAACGCCTTAATGCAAGCCTTACCTACTTGTTAGGAAATGCATGTGTAACATTACAAACATGATAAAACAGCTTGTTATCACATCCAAACACTGTTTTAGAACAAAATATGAGTTTTCAGTTCATTCTTCAAAAGTTGCACTTTTGCTCCAAGTTATGCTCAGAAACACTGTTTAGAGCGCTTACAGCGCCAGCAAACGCTGTTTTGAACGCCTTAATGCAAGACTTACTACTTGTTAGAAAATGGATGTGTAACATTACAAACATGATAAAACAGCTTGTTATCACATCCAAACACTGTTTTCATTCAAAATATGAGTTTTCTTTTCATTCTTCAAAAGTTGCACTTTTGCCACAAGTTATGCTCAGAAACACTGTTTAGAGCGCTTACAGCGCCAGCAAACGCTGTTTTGAACGCCTTAATGCAAGCCTTACCTACTTGTTAGGAAATGCATGTGTAACATTACAAACATGATAAAACAGCTTGTTATCACATCCAAACACTGTTTTAGAACAAAATATGAGTTTTCAGTTCATTCTTCAAAAGTTGCACTTTTGCTCCAAGTTATGCTCAGAAACACTGTTTAGAGCGCTTACAGCGCCAGCAAACGCTGTTTTGAACGCCTTAATGCAAGACTTACTACTTGTTAGAAAATGGATGTGTAACATTACAAACATGATAAAACAGCTTGTTATCACATCCAAACACTGTTTTAGAACAAAATATGAGTTTTCAGTTCATTCTTCAAAAGTTGCACTTTTGCTCCAAGTTATGCTCAGAAACACTGTTTAGAGCGCTTACAGCGCCAGCAAACGCTGTTTTGAACGCCTTAATGCAAGACTTACTACTTGTTAGAAAATGGATGTGTAACATTACAAACATGATAAAACAGCTTGTTATCACATCCAAACACTGTTTTCATTCAAAATATGAGTTTTCTTTTCATTCTTCAAAAGTTGCACTTTTGCCACAAGTTATGCTCAGAAACACTGTTTAGAGCTCTTACAACGCCAGCAAACGCTGTTTTGAACGCCTTAATGCAAGACTTACTACTTGTTAGAAAATGGATGTGTAACATTACAAACATGATAAAACAGCTTGTTATCACATCCAAACACTGTTTTGGAACAAAATATGAGTTTTCAGTTCATTCTTCAAAAGTTGCACTTTTGCTCCAAGTTATGCTCAGAAACACTGTTTAGAGCGCTTACAGCGCCAGCAAACGCTGTTTTGAACGCCTTAATGCAAGACTTACTACTTGTTAGAAAATGGATGTGTAACATTACAAACATGATAAAACAGCTTGTTATCACATCCAAACACTGTTTTCATTCAAAATATGAGTTTTCTTTTCATTCTTCAAAAGTTGCACTTTTGCCACAAGTTATGCTCAGAAACACTGTTTAGAGCTCTTACAACGCCAGCAAACACTGTTTTGAACGCCTTAATGCAAGCCTTACTACTTGTTAGGAAATGCATGTGTAACATTACAAACATGATAAAACAGCTTGTTATCACATCCAAACACTGTTTTGGAACAAAATATGAGTTTTCAGTTCATTCTTCAAAAGTTGCACTTTTGCTCCAAGTTATGCTCAGAAACACTGTTTAGAGCTCTTACAACGCCAGCAAACGCTGTTTTGAACGCCTTAATGCAAGCCTTACCTACTTGTTAGGAAATGCATGTGTAACATTACAAACATGATAAAACAGCTTGTTATCACATCCAAACACTGTTTTAGAACAAAATATGAGTTTTCAGTTCATTCTTCAAAAGTTGCACTTTTGCTCCAAGTTATGCTCAGAAACACTGTTTAGAGCGCTTACAGCGCCAGCAAACGCTGTTTTGAACGCCTTAATGCAAGCCTTACCTACTTGTTAGGAAATGCATGTGTAACATTACAAACATGATAAAACAGCTTGTTATCACATCCAAACACTGTTTTAGAACAAAATATGAGTTTTCAGTTCATTCTTCAAAAGTTGCACTTTTGCTCCAAGTTATGCTCAGAAACACTGTTTAGAGCGCTTACAGCGCCAGCAAACGCTGTTTTGAACGCCTTAATGCAAGACTTACTACTTGTTAGAAAATGGATGTGTAACATTACAAACATGATAAAACAGCTTGTTATCACATCCAAACACTGTTTTAGAACAAAATATGAGTTTTCAGTTCATTCTTCAAAAGTTGCACTTTTGCTCCAAGTTATGCTCAGAAACACTGTTTAGAGCGCTTACAGCGCCAGCAAACGCTGTTTTGAACGCCTTAATGCAAGACTTACTACTTGTTAGAAAATGGATGTGTAACATTACAAACATGATAAAACAGCTTGTTATCACATCCAAACACTGTTTTCATTCAAAATATGAGTTTTCTTTTCATTCTTCAAAAGTTGCACTTTTGCCACAAGTTATGCTCAGAAACACTGTTTAGAGCTCTTACAACGCCAGCAAACGCTGTTTTGAACGCCTTAATGCAAGACTTACTACTTGTTAGAAAATGGATGTGTAACATTACAAACATGATAAAACAGCTTGTTATCACATCCAAACACTGTTTTGGAACAAAATATGAGTTTTCAGTTCATTCTTCAAAAGTTGCACTTTTGCTCCAAGTTATGCTCAGAAACACTGTTTAGAGCTCTTACAACGCCAGCAAACGCTGTTTTGAACGCCTTAATGCAAGCCTTACCTACTTGTTAGGAAATGCATGTGTAACATTACAAACATGATAAAACAGCTTGTTATCACATCCAAACACTGTTTTAGAACAAAATATGAGTTTTCAGTTCATTCTTCAAAAGTTGCACTTTTGCTCCAAGTTATGCTCAGAAACACTGTTTAGAGCGCTTACAGCGCCAGCAAACGCTGTTTTGAACGCCTTAATGCAAGCCTTACCTACTTGTTAGGAAATGCATGTGTAACATTACAAACATGATAAAACAGCTTGTTATCACATCCAAACACTGTTTTAGAACAAAATATGAGTTTTCAGTTCATTCTTCAAAAGTTGCACTTTTGCTCCAAGTTATGCTCAGAAACACTGTTTAGAGCGCTTACAGCGCCAGCAAACGCTGTTTTGAACGCCTTAATACAAGACTTACTACTTGTTTGGAAATGCATGTGTAACATTACAAACATGATAAAACAGCTTGTTATCACATCCAAACACTGTTTTAGAACAAAATATGAGTTTTCAGTTCATTCTTCAAAAGTTGCACTTTTGCTCCAAGTTATGCTCAGAAACACTGTTTAGAGCGCTTACAGCGCCAGCAAACGCTGTTTTGAACGCCTTAATGCAAGACTTACTACTTGTTAGAAAATGGATGTGTAACATTACAAACATGATAAAACAGCTTGTTATCACATCCAAACACTGTTTTCATTCAAAATATGAGTTTTCTTTTCATTCTTCAAAAGTTGCACTTTTGCCACAAGTTATGCTCAGAAACACTGTTTAGAGCTCTTACAACGCCAGCAAACGCTGTTTTGAACGCCTTAATGCAAGCCTTACTACTTGTTAGGAAATGCATGTGTAACATTACAAACATGATAAAACAGCTTGTTATCACATCCAAACACTGTTTTAGAACAAAATATGAGTTTTCAGTTCATTCTTCAAAAGTTGCACTTTTGCCACAAGTTATGCTCAGAAACACTGTTTAGAGCTCTTACAACGCCAGCAAACGCTGTTTTGAACGCCTTAATGCCAGCCTTACTACTTGTATGGAAATGCATGTGTAACATTACAAACATGATAAAACAGCTTGTTATCACATCCAAACACTGTTTTAGAACAAAATATAAGTTTTCAGTTCATTCTTCAAAAGTTGCACTTTTGCTCCAAGTTATGCTCAGAAACACTGTTTAGAGCGCTTACAGCGCCAGCAAACGCTGTTTTGAACGCCTTAATGCAAGCCTTACCTACTTGTTAGGAAATGCATGTGTAACATTACAAACATGATAAAACAGCTTGTTATCACATCCAAACACTGTTTTAGAACAAAATATGAGTTTTCAGTTCATTCTTCAAAAGTTGCACTTTTGCTCCAAGTTATTCTCAGAAACACTGTTTAGAGCGCTTACAGCGCCAGCAAACGCTGTTTTGAACGCCTTAATGCAAGCCTTACCTACTTGTTAGGAAATGCATGTGTAACATTACAAACATGATAAAACAGCTTGTTATCACATCCAAACACTGTTTTAGAACAAAATATGAGTTTTCAGTTCATTCTTCAAAAGTTGCACTTTTGCTCCAAGTTATGCTCAGAAACACTGTTTAGAGCGCTTACAGCGCCAGCAAACGCTGTTTTGAACGCCTTAATACAAGACTTACTACTTGTTTGGAAATGCATGTGTAACATTACAAACATGATAAAACAGCTTGTTATCACATCCAAACACTGTTTTCATTCAAAATATGAGTTTTCTTTTCATTCTTCAAAAGTTGCACTTTTGCCACAAGTTATGCTCAGAAACACTGTTTAGAGCTCTTACAACGCCAGCAAACGCTGTTTTGAACGCCTTAATGCAAGCCTTACCTACTTGTTAGGAAATGCATGTGTAACATTACAAACATGATAAAACAGCTTGTTATCACATCCAAACACTGTTTTAGAACAAAATATGAGTTTTCAGTTCATTCTTCAAAAGTTGCACTTTTGCTCCAAGTTATGCTCAGAAACACTGTTTAGAGCGCTTACAGCGCCAGCAAACGCTGTTTTGAACGCCTTAATGCAAGACTTACTACTTGTTAGAAAATGGATGTGTAACATTACAAACATGATAAAACAGCTTGTTATCACATCCAAACACTGTTTTCATTCAAAATATGAGTTTTCTTTTCATTCTTCAAAAGTTGCACTTTTGCCACAAGTTATGCTCAGAAACACTGTTTAGAGCGCTTACAGCGCCAGCAAACGCTGTTTTGAACGCCTTAATGCAAGCCTTACCTACTTGTTAGGAAATGCATGTGTAACATTACAAACATGATAAAACAGCTTGTTATCACATCCAAACACTGTTTTAGAACAAAATATGAGTTTTCAGTTCATTCTTCAAAAGTTGCACTTTTGCTCCAAGTTATGCTCAGAAACACTGTTTAGAGCGCTTACAGCGCCAGCAAACGCTGTTTTGAACGCCTTAATGCAAGACTTACTACTTGTTAGAAAATGGATGTGTAACATTACAAACATGATAAAACAGCTTGTTATCACATCCAAACACTGTTTTAGAACAAAATATGAGTTTTCAGTTCATTCTTCAAAAGTTGCACTTTTGCTCCAAGTTATGCTCAGAAACACTGTTTAGAGCGCTTACAGCGCCAGCAAACGCTGTTTTGAACGCCTTAATGCAAGACTTACTACTTGTTAGAAAATGGATGTGTAACATTACAAACATGATAAAACAGCTTGTTATCACATCCAAACACTGTTTTCATTCAAAATATGAGTTTTCTTTTCATTCTTCAAAAGTTGCACTTTTGCCACAAGTTATGCTCAGAAACACTGTTTAGAGCTCTTACAACGCCAGCAAACGCTGTTTTGAACGCCTTAATGCAAGACTTACTACTTGTTAGAAAATGGATGTGTAACATTACAAACATGATAAAACAGCTTGTTATCACATCCAAACACTGTTTTGGAACAAAATATGAGTTTTCAGTTCATTCTTCAAAAGTTGCACTTTTGCTCCAAGTTATGCTCAGAAACACTGTTTAGAGCGCTTACAGTGCCAGCAAACGCTGTTTTGAACGACTTAATGCAAGACTTACTACTTGTTAGAAAATGGATGTGTAACATTACAAACATGATAAAACAGCTTGTTATCACATCCAAACACTGTTTTCATTCAAAATATGAGTTTTCTTTTCATTCTTCAAAAGTTGCACTTTTGCCACAAGTTATGCTCAGAAACACTGTTTAGAGCTCTTACAACGCCAGCAAACACTGTTTTGAACGCCTTAATGCAAGCCTTACTACTTGTTAGGAAATGCATGTGTAACATTACAAACATGATAAAACAGCTTGTTATCACATCCAAACACTGTTTTGGAACAAAATATGAGTTTTCAGTTCATTCTTCAAAAGTTGCACTTTTGCTCCAAGTTATGCTCAGAAACACTGTTTAGAGCTCTTACAACGCCAGCAAACGCTGTTTTGAACGCCTTAATGCAAGCCTTACCTACTTGTTAGGAAATGCATGTGTAACATTACAAACATGATAAAACAGCTTGTTATCACATCCAAACACTGTTTTAGAACAAAATATGAGTTTTCAGTTCATTCTTCAAAAGTTGCACTTTTGCTCCAAGTTATGCTCAGAAACACTGTTTAGAGCGCTTACAGCGCCAGCAAACGCTGTTTTGAACGCCTTAATGCAAGCCTTACCTACTTGTTAGGAAATGCATGTGTAACATTACAAACATGATAAAACAGCTTGTTATCACATCCAAACACTGTTTTGGAACAAAATATGAGTTTTCAGTTCATTCTTCAAAAGTTGCACTTTTGCCACAAGTTATGCTCAGAAACACTGTTTAGAGCTCTTACAACGCCAGCAAACGCTGTTTTGAACGCCTTAATGCAAGCCTTACCTACTTGTTAGGAAATGCATGTGTAACATTACAAACATGATAAAACAGCTTGTTATCACATCCAAACACTGTTTTAGAACAAAATATGAGTTTTCAGTTCATTCTTCAAAAGTTGCACTTTTGCTCCAAGTTATGCTCAGAAACACTGTTTAGAGCGCTTACAGCGCCAGCAAACGCTGTTTTGAACGCCTTAATGCAAGCCTTACCTACTTGTTAGGAAATGCATGTGTAACATTACAAACATGATAAAACAGCTTGTTATCACATCCAAACACTGTTTTAGAACAAAATATGAGTTTTCAGTTCATTCTTCAAAAGTTGCACTTTTGCTCCAAGTTATGCTCAGAAACACTGTTTAGAGCGCTTACAGCGCCAGCAAACGCTGTTTTGAACGCCTTAATACAAGACTTACTACTTGTTTGGAAATGCATGTGTAACATTACAAACATGATAAAACAGCTTGTTATCACATCCAAACACTGTTTTAGAACAAAATATGAGTTTTCAGTTCATTCTTCAAAAGTTGCACTTTTGCTCCAAGTTATGCTCAGAAACACTGTTTAGAGCGCTTACAGCGCCAGCAAACGCTGTTTTGAACGCCTTAATGCAAGACTTACTACTTGTTAGAAAATGGATGTGTAACATTACAAACATGATAAAACAGCTTGTTATCACATCCAAACACTGTTTTCATTCAAAATATGAGTTTTCTTTTCATTCTTCAAAAGTTGCACTTTTGCCACAAGTTATGCTCAGAAACACTGTTTAGAGCTCTTACAACGCCAGCAAACGCTGTTTTGAACGCCTTAATGCAAGCCTTACTACTTGTTAGGAAATGCATGTGTAACATTACAAACATGATAAAACAGCTTGTTATCACATCCAAACACTGTTTTAGAACAAAATATGAGTTTTCAGTTCATTCTTCAAAAGTTGCACTTTTGCCACAAGTTATGCTCAGAAACACTGTTTAGAGCTCTTACAACGCCAGCAAACGCTGTTTTGAACGCCTTAATGCCAGCCTTACTACTTGTATGGAAATGCATGTGTAACATTACAAACATGATAAAACAGCTTGTTATCACATCCAAACACTGTTTTAGAACAAAATATAAGTTTTCAGTTCATTCTTCAAAAGTTGCACTTTTGCTCCAAGTTATGCTCAGAAACACTGTTTAGAGCGCTTACAGCGCCAGCAAACGCTGTTTTGAACGCCTTAATGCAAGCCTTACCTACTTGTTAGGAAATGCATGTGTAACATTACAAACATGATAAAACAGCTTGTTATCACATCCAAACACTGTTTTAGAACAAAATATGAGTTTTCAGTTCATTCTTCAAAAGTTGCACTTTTGCTCCAAGTTATTCTCAGAAACACTGTTTAGAGCGCTTACAGCGCCAGCAAACGCTGTTTTGAACGCCTTAATGCAAGCCTTACCTACTTGTTAGGAAATGCATGTGTAACATTACAAACATGATAAAACAGCTTGTTATCACATCCAAACACTGTTTTAGAACAAAATATGAGTTTTCAGTTCATTCTTCAAAAGTTGCACTTTTGCTCCAAGTTATGCTCAGAAACACTGTTTAGAGCGCTTACAGCGCCAGCAAACGCTGTTTTGAACGCCTTAATACAAGACTTACTACTTGTTTGGAAATGCATGTGTAACATTACAAACATGATAAAACAGCTTGTTATCACATCCAAACACTGTTTTCATTCAAAATATGAGTTTTCTTTTCATTCTTCAAAAGTTGCACTTTTGCCACAAGTTATGCTCAGAAACACTGTTTAGAGCTCTTACAACGCCAGCAAACGCTGTTTTGAACGCCTTAATGCAAGCCTTACCTACTTGTTAGGAAATGGATGTGTAACATTACAAACATGATAAAACAGCTTGTTATCACATCCAAACACTGTTTTAGAACAAAATATGAGTTTTCAGTTCATTCTTCAAAAGTTGCACTTTTGCTCCAAGTTATGCTCAGAAACACTGTTTAGAGCGCTTACAGCGCCAGCAAACGCTGTTTTGAACGCCTTAATGCAAGACTTACTACTTGTTAGAAAATGGATGTGTAACATTACAAACATGATAAAACAGCTTGTTATCACATCCAAACACTGTTTTCATTCAAAATATGAGTTTTCTTTTCATTCTTCAAAAGTTGCACTTTTGCCACAAGTTATGCTCAGAAACACTGTTTAGAGCTCTTACAACGCCAGCAAACGCTGTTTTGAACGCCTTAATGCAAGACTTACTACTTGTTAGAAAATGGATGTGTAACATTACAAACATGATAAAACAGCTTGTTATCACATCCAAACACTGTTTTGGAACAAAATATGAGTTTTCAGTTCATTCTTCAAAAGTTGCACTTTTGCTCCAAGTTATGCTCAGAAACACTGTTTAGAGCGCTTACAGCGCCAGCAAACGCTGTTTTGAACGACTTAATGCAAGACTTACTACTTGTTAGAAAATGGATGTGTAACATTACAAACATGATAAAACAGCTTGTTATCACATCCAAACACTGTTTTCATTCAAAATATGAGTTTTCTTTTCATTCTTCAAAAGTTGCACTTTTGCCACAAGTTATGCCCACAAGTTTAGAGCTCTTACAACGCCAGCAAACACTGTTTTGAACGCCTTAATGCAAGCCTTACTACTTGTTAGGAAATGCATGTGTAACATTACAAACATGATAAAACAGCTTGTTATCACATCCAAACACTGTTTTGGAACAAAATATGAGTTTTCAGTTCATTCTTCAAAAGTTGCACTTTTGCTCCAAGTTATGCTCAGAAACACTGTTTAGAGCTCTTACAACGCCAGCAAACGCTGTTTTGAACGCCTTAATGCAAGCCTTACCTACTTGTTAGGAAATGCATGTGTAACATTACAAACATGATAAAACAGCTTGTTATCACATCCAAACACTGTTTTAGAACAAAATATAAGTTTTCAGTTCATTCTTCAAAAGTTGCACTTTTGCTCCAAGTTATGCTCAGAAACACTGTTTAGAGCTCTTACAATGCCAGCAAACGCTGTTTTGAACGCCTTAATGCAAGCCTTACCTACTTGTTAGGAAATGCATGTGTAACATTACAAACATGATAAAACAGCTTGTTATCACATCCAAACACTGTTTTAGAACAAAATATGAGTTTTCAGTTCATTCTTCAAAAGTTGCACTTTTGCTCCAAGTTATGCTCAGAAACACTGTTTAGAGCGCTTACAGCGCCAGCAAACGCTGTTTTGAACGCCTTAATGCAAGCCTTACCTACTTGTTAGGAAATGCATGTGTAACATTACAAACATGATAAAACAGCTTGTTATCACATCCAAACACTGTTTTAGAACAAAATATGAGTTTTCAGTTCATTCTTCAAAAGTTGCACTTTTGCTCCAAGTTATGCTCAGAAACACTGTTTAGAGCGCTTACAGCGCCAGCAAACGCTGTTTTGAACGCCTTAATGCAAGACTTACTACTTGTTAGAAAATGGATGTGTAACATTACAAACATGATAAAACAGCTTGTTATCACATCCAAACACTGTTTTCATTCAAAATATGAGTTTTCTTTTCATTCTTCAAAAGTTGCACTTTTGCCACAAGTTATGCTCAGAAACACTGTTTAGAGCTCTTACAACGCCAGCAAACGCTGTTTTGAACGCCTTAATGCAAGACTTACTACTTGTTAGAAAATGGATGTGTAACATTACAAACATGATAAAACAGCTTGTTATCACATCCAAACACTGTTTTGGAACAAAATATGAGTTTTCAGTTCATTCTTCAAAAGTTGCACTTTTGCTCCAAGTTATGCTCAGAAACACTGTTTAGAGCTCTTACAACGCCAGCAAACGCTGTTTTGAACGCCTTAATGCAAGCCTTACCTACTTGTTAGGAAATGCATGTGTAACATTACAAACATGATAAAACAGCTTGTTATCACATCCAAACACTGTTTTAGAACAAAATATGAGTTTTCAGTTCATTCTTCAAAAGTTGCACTTTTGCTCCAAGTTATGCTCAGAAACACTGTTTAGAGCGCTTACAGCGCCAGCAAACGCTGTTTTGAACGCCTTAATGCAAGCCTTACCTACTTGTTAGGAAATGCATGTGTAACATTACAAACATGATAAAACAGCTTGTTATCACATCCAAACACTGTTTTAGAACAAAATATGAGTTTTCAGTTCATTCTTCAAAAGTTGCACTTTTGCTCCAAGTTATGCTCAGAAACACTGTTTAGAGCGCTTACAGCGCCAGCAAACGCTGTTTTGAACGCCTTAATACAAGACTTACTACTTGTTTGGAAATGCATGTGTAACATTACAAACATGATAAAACAGCTTGTTATCACATCCAAACACTGTTTTAGAACAAAATATGAGTTTTCAGTTCATTCTTCAAAAGTTGCACTTTTGCTCCAAGTTATGCTCAGAAACACTGTTTAGAGCGCTTACAGCGCCAGCAAACGCTGTTTTGAACGCCTTAATGCAAGACTTACTACTTGTTAGAAAATGGATGTGTAACATTACAAACATGATAAAACAGCTTGTTATCACATCCAAACACTGTTTTCATTCAAAATATGAGTTTTCTTTTCATTCTTCAAAAGTTGCACTTTTGCCACAAGTTATGCTCAGAAACACTGTTTAGAGCTCTTACAACGCCAGCAAACGCTGTTTTGAACGCCTTAATGCAAGCCTTACTACTTGTTAGGAAATGCATGTGTAACATTACAAACATGATAAAACAGCTTGTTATCACATCCAAACACTGTTTTAGAACAAAATATGAGTTTTCAGTTCATTCTTCAAAAGTTGCACTTTTGCCACAAGTTATGCTCAGAAACACTGTTTAGAGCTCTTACAACGCCAGCAAACGCTGTTTTGAACGCCTTAATGCCAGCCTTACTACTTGTATGGAAATGCATGTGTAACATTACAAACATGATAAAACAGCTTGTTATCACATCCAAACACTGTTTTAGAACAAAATATAAGTTTTCAGTTCATTCTTCAAAAGTTGCACTTTTGCTCCAAGTTATGCTCAGAAACACTGTTTAGAGCGCTTACAGCGCCAGCAAACGCTGTTTTGAACGCCTTAATGCAAGCCTTACCTACTTGTTAGGAAATGCATGTGTAACATTACAAACATGATAAAACAGCTTGTTATCACATCCAAACACTGTTTTAGAACAAAATATGAGTTTTCAGTTCATTCTTCAAAAGTTGCACTTTTGCTCCAAGTTATTCTCAGAAACACTGTTTAGAGCGCTTACAGCGCCAGCAAACGCTGTTTTGAACGCCTTAATGCAAGCCTTACCTACTTGTTAGGAAATGCATGTGTAACATTACAAACATGATAAAACAGCTTGTTATCACATCCAAACACTGTTTTAGAACAAAATATGAGTTTTCAGTTCATTCTTCAAAAGTTGCACTTTTGCTCCAAGTTATGCTCAGAAACACTGTTTAGAGCGCTTACAGCGCCAGCAAACGCTGTTTTGAACGCCTTAATACAAGACTTACTACTTGTTTGGAAATGCATGTGTAACATTACAAACATGATAAAACAGCTTGTTATCACATCCAAACACTGTTTTCATTCAAAATATGAGTTTTCTTTTCATTCTTCAAAAGTTGCACTTTTGCCACAAGTTATGCTCAGAAACACTGTTTAGAGCTCTTACAACGCCAGCAAACGCTGTTTTGAACGCCTTAATGCAAGCCTTACCTACTTGTTAGGAAATGCATGTGTAACATTACAAACATGATAAAACAGCTTGTTATCACATCCAAACACTGTTTTAGAACAAATAATGAGTTTTCAGTTCATTCTTCAAAAGTTGCACTTTTGCTCCAAGTTATGCTCAGAAACACTGTTTAGAGCGCTTACAGCGCCAGCAAACGCTGTTTTGAACGCCTTAATGCAAGACTTACTACTTGTTAGAAAATGGATGTGTAACATTACAAACATGATAAAACAGCTTGTTATCACATCCAAACACTGTTTTCATTCAAAATATGAGTTTTCTTTTCATTCTTCAAAAGTTGCACTTTTGCCACAAGTTATGCTCAGAAACACTGTTTAGAGCGCTTACAGCGCCAGCAAACGCTGTTTTGAACGCCTTAATGCAAGCCTTACCTACTTGTTAGGAAATGCATGTGTAACATTACAAACATGATAAAACAGCTTGTTATCACATCCAAACACTGTTTTAGAACAAAATATGAGTTTTCAGTTCATTCTTCAAAAGTTGCACTTTTGCTCCAAGTTATGCTCAGAAACACTGTTTAGAGCGCTTACAGCGCCAGCAAACGCTGTTTTGAACGCCTTAATGCAAGACTTACTACTTGTTAGAAAATGGATGTGTAACATTACAAACATGATAAAACAGCTTGTTATCACATCCAAACACTGTTTTAGAACAAAATATGAGTTTTCAGTTCATTCTTCAAAAGTTGCACTTTTGCTCCAAGTTATGCTCAGAAACACTGTTTAGAGCGCTTACAGCGCCAGCAAACGCTGTTTTGAACGCCTTAATGCAAGACTTACTACTTGTTAGAAAATGGATGTGTAACATTACAAACATGATAAAACAGCTTGTTATCACATCCAAACACTGTTTTCATTCAAAATATGAGTTTTCTTTTCATTCTTCAAAAGTTGCACTTTTGCCACAAGTTATGCTCAGAAACACTGTTTAGAGCTCTTACAACGCCAGCAAACGCTGTTTTGAACGCCTTAATGCAAGACTTACTACTTGTTAGAAAATGGATGTGTAACATTACAAACATGATAAAACAGCTTGTTATCACATCCAAACACTGTTTTGGAACAAAATATGAGTTTTCAGTTCATTCTTCAAAAGTTGCACTTTTGCTCCAAGTTATGCTCAGAAACACTGTTTAGAGCGCTTACAGTGCCAGCAAACGCTGTTTTGAACGACTTAATGCAAGACTTACTACTTGTTAGAAAATGGATGTGTAACATTACAAACATGATAAAACAGCTTGTTATCACATCCAAACACTGTTTTCATTCAAAATATGAGTTTTCTTTTCATTCTTCAAAAGTTGCACTTTTGCCACAAGTTATGCTCAGAAACACTGTTTAGAGCTCTTACAACGCCAGCAAACACTGTTTTGAACGCCTTAATGCAAGCCTTACTACTTGTTAGGAAATGCATGTGTAACATTACAAACATGATAAAACAGCTTGTTATCACATCCAAACACTGTTTTGGAACAAAATATGAGTTTTCAGTTCATTCTTCAAAAGTTGCACTTTTGCTCCAAGTTATGCTCAGAAACACTGTTTAGAGCTCTTACAACGCCAGCAAACGCTGTTTTGAACGCCTTAATGCAAGCCTTACCTACTTGTTAGGAAATGCATGTGTAACATTACAAACATGATAAAACAGCTTGTTATCACATCCAAACACTGTTTTAGAACAAAATATGAGTTTTCAGTTCATTCTTCAAAAGTTGCACTTTTGCTCCAAGTTATGCTCAGAAACACTGTTTAGAGCGCTTACAGCGCCAGCAAACGCTGTTTTGAACGCCTTAATGCAAGCCTTACCTACTTGTTAGGAAATGCATGTGTAACATTACAAACATGATAAAACAGCTTGTTATCACATCCAAACACTGTTTTAGAACAAAATATGAGTTTTCAGTTCATTCTTCAAAAGTTGCACTTTTGCTCCAAGTTATGCTCAGAAACACTGTTTAGAGCGCTTACAGCGCCAGCAAACGCTGTTTTGAACGCCTTAATACAAGACTTACTACTTGTTTGGAAATGCATGTGTAACATTACAAACATGATAAAACAGCTTGTTATCACATCCAAACACTGTTTTAGAACAAAATATGAGTTTTCAGTTCATTCTTCAAAAGTTGCACTTTTGCTCCAAGTTATGCTCAGAAACACTGTTTAGAGCGCTTACAGCGCCAGCAAACGCTGTTTTGAACGCCTTAATGCAAGACTTACTACTTGTTAGAAAATGGATGTGTAACATTACAAACATGATAAAACAGCTTGTTATCACATCCAAACACTGTTTTCATTCAAAATATGAGTTTTCTTTTCATTCTTCAAAAGTTGCACTTTTGCCACAAGTTATGCTCAGAAACACTGTTTAGAGCGCTTACAGCGCCAGCAAACGCTGTTTTGAACGCCTTAATGCAAGCCTTACCTACTTGTTAGGAAATGCATGTGTAACATTACAAACATGATAAAACAGCTTGTTATCACATCCAAACACTGTTTTAGAACAAAATATGAGTTTTCAGTTCATTCTTCAAAAGTTGCACTTTTGCTCCAAGTTATGCTCAGAAACACTGTTTAGAGCGCTTACAGCGCCAGCAAACGCTGTTTTGAACGCCTTAATGCAAGACTTACTACTTGTTAGAAAATGGATGTGTAACATTACAAACATGATAAAACAGCTTGTTATCACATCCAAACACTGTTTTAGAACAAAATATGAGTTTTCAGTTCATTCTTCAAAAGTTGCACTTTTGCTCCAAGTTATGCTCAGAAACACTGTTTAGAGCGCTTACAGCGCCAGCAAACGCTGTTTTGAACGCCTTAATGCAAGACTTACTACTTGTTAGAAAATGGATGTGTAACATTACAAACATGATAAAACAGCTTGTTATCACATCCAAACACTGTTTTCATTCAAAATATGAGTTTTCTTTTCATTCTTCAAAAGTTGCACTTTTGCCACAAGTTATGCTCAGAAACACTGTTTAGAGCTCTTACAACGCCAGCAAACGCTGTTTTGAACGCCTTAATGCAAGACTTACTACTTGTTAGAAAATGGATGTGTAACATTACAAACATGATAAAACAGCTTGTTATCACATCCAAACACTGTTTTGGAACAAAATATGAGTTTTCAGTTCATTCTTCAAAAGTTGCACTTTTGCTCCAAGTTATGCTCAGAAACACTGTTTAGAGCGCTTACAGTGCCAGCAAACGCTGTTTTGAACGACTTAATGCAAGACTTACTACTTGTTAGAAAATGGATGTGTAACATTACAAACATGATAAAACAGCTTGTTATCACATCCAAACACTGTTTTCATTCAAAATATGAGTTTTCTTTTCATTCTTCAAAAGTTGCACTTTTGCCACAAGTTATGCTCAGAAACACTGTTTAGAGCTCTTACAACGCCAGCAAACACTGTTTTGAACGCCTTAATGCAAGCCTTACTACTTGTTAGGAAATGCATGTGTAACATTACAAACATGATAAAACAGCTTGTTATCACATCCAAACACTGTTTTGGAACAAAATATGAGTTTTCAGTTCATTCTTCAAAAGTTGCACTTTTGCTCCAAGTTATGCTCAGAAACACTGTTTAGAGCTCTTACAACGCCAGCAAACGCTGTTTTGAACGCCTTAATGCAAGCCTTACCTACTTGTTAGGAAATGCATGTGTAACATTACAAACATGATAAAACAGCTTGTTATCACATCCAAACACTGTTTTAGAACAAAATATGAGTTTTCAGTTCATTCTTCAAAAGTTGCACTTTTGCTCCAAGTTATGCTCAGAAACACTGTTTAGAGCGCTTACAGCGCCAGCAAACGCTGTTTTGAACGCCTTAATGCAAGCCTTACCTACTTGTTAGGAAATGCATGTGTAACATTACAAACATGATAAAACAGCTTGTTATCACATCCAAACACTGTTTTGGAACAAAATATGAGTTTTCAGTTCATTCTTCAAAAGTTGCACTTTTGCCACAAGTTATGCTCAGAAACACTGTTTAGAGCTCTTACAACGCCAGCAAACGCTGTTTTGAACGCCTTAATGCAAGCCTTACCTACTTGTTAGGAAATGCATGTGTAACATTACAAACATGATAAAACAGCTTGTTATCACATCCAAACACTGTTTTAGAACAAAATATGAGTTTTCAGTTCATTCTTCAAAAGTTGCACTTTTGCTCCAAGTTATGCTCAGAAACACTGTTTAGAGCGCTTACAGCGCCAGCAAACGCTGTTTTGAACGCCTTAATGCAAGCCTTACCTACTTGTTAGGAAATGCATGTGTAACATTACAAACATGATAAAACAGCTTGTTATCACATCCAAACACTGTTTTAGAACAAAATATGAGTTTTCAGTTCATTCTTCAAAAGTTGCACTTTTGCTCCAAGTTATGCTCAGAAACACTGTTTAGAGCGCTTACAGCGCCAGCAAACGCTGTTTTGAACGCCTTAATACAAGACTTACTACTTGTTTGGAAATGCATGTGTAACATTACAAACATGATAAAACAGCTTGTTATCACATCCAAACACTGTTTTAGAACAAAATATGAGTTTTCAGTTCATTCTTCAAAAGTTGCACTTTTGCTCCAAGTTATGCTCAGAAACACTGTTTAGAGCGCTTACAGCGCCAGCAAACGCTGTTTTGAACGCCTTAATGCAAGACTTACTACTTGTTAGAAAATGGATGTGTAACATTACAAACATGATAAAACAGCTTGTTATCACATCCAAACACTGTTTTCATTCAAAATATGAGTTTTCTTTTCATTCTTCAAAAGTTGCACTTTTGCCACAAGTTATGCTCAGAAACACTGTTTAGAGCTCTTACAACGCCAGCAAACGCTGTTTTGAACGCCTTAATGCAAGCCTTACTACTTGTTAGGAAATGCATGTGTAACATTACAAACATGATAAAACAGCTTGTTATCACATCCAAACACTGTTTTAGAACAAAATATGAGTTTTCAGTTCATTCTTCAAAAGTTGCACTTTTGCCACAAGTTATGCTCAGAAACACTGTTTAGAGCTCTTACAACGCCAGCAAACGCTGTTTTGAACGCCTTAATGCCAGCCTTACTACTTGTATGGAAATGCATGTGTAACATTACAAACATGATAAAACAGCTTGTTATCACATCCAAACACTGTTTTAGAACAAAATATAAGTTTTCAGTTCATTCTTCAAAAGTTGCACTTTTGCTCCAAGTTATGCTCAGAAACACTGTTTAGAGCGCTTACAGCGCCAGCAAACGCTGTTTTGAACGCCTTAATGCAAGCCTTACCTACTTGTTAGGAAATGCATGTGTAACATTACAAACATGATAAAACAGCTTGTTATCACATCCAAACACTGTTTTAGAACAAAATATGAGTTTTCAGTTCATTCTTCAAAAGTTGCACTTTTGCTCCAAGTTATTCTCAGAAACACTGTTTAGAGCGCTTACAGCGCCAGCAAACGCTGTTTTGAACGCCTTAATGCAAGCCTTACCTACTTGTTAGGAAATGCATGTGTAACATTACAAACATGATAAAACAGCTTGTTATCACATCCAAACACTGTTTTAGAACAAAATATGAGTTTTCAGTTCATTCTTCAAAAGTTGCACTTTTGCTCCAAGTTATGCTCAGAAACACTGTTTAGAGCGCTTACAGCGCCAGCAAACGCTGTTTTGAACGCCTTAATACAAGACTTACTACTTGTTTGGAAATGCATGTGTAACATTACAAACATGATAAAACAGCTTGTTATCACATCCAAACACTGTTTTCATTCAAAATATGAGTTTTCTTTTCATTCTTCAAAAGTTGCACTTTTGCCACAAGTTATGCTCAGAAACACTGTTTAGAGCTCTTACAACGCCAGCAAACGCTGTTTTGAACGCCTTAATGCAAGCCTTACCTACTTGTTAGGAAATGGATGTGTAACATTACAAACATGATAAAACAGCTTGTTATCACATCCAAACACTGTTTTAGAACAAAATATGAGTTTTCAGTTCATTCTTCAAAAGTTGCACTTTTGCTCCAAGTTATGCTCAGAAACACTGTTTAGAGCGCTTACAGCGCCAGCAAACGCTGTTTTGAACGCCTTAATGCAAGACTTACTACTTGTTAGAAAATGGATGTGTAACATTACAAACATGATAAAACAGCTTGTTATCACATCCAAACACTGTTTTCATTCAAAATATGAGTTTTCTTTTCATTCTTCAAAAGTTGCACTTTTGCCACAAGTTATGCTCAGAAACACTGTTTAGAGCTCTTACAACGCCAGCAAACGCTGTTTTGAACGCCTTAATGCAAGACTTACTACTTGTTAGAAAATGGATGTGTAACATTACAAACATGATAAAACAGCTTGTTATCACATCCAAACACTGTTTTGGAACAAAATATGAGTTTTCAGTTCATTCTTCAAAAGTTGCACTTTTGCTCCAAGTTATGCTCAGAAACACTGTTTAGAGCGCTTACAGCGCCAGCAAACGCTGTTTTGAACGACTTAATGCAAGACTTACTACTTGTTAGAAAATGGATGTGTAACATTACAAACATGATAAAACAGCTTGTTATCACATCCAAACACTGTTTTCATTCAAAATATGAGTTTTCTTTTCATTCTTCAAAAGTTGCACTTTTGCCACAAGTTATGCTCAGAAACACTGTTTAGAGCTCTTACAACGCCAGCAAACACTGTTTTGAACGCCTTAATGCAAGCCTTACTACTTGTTAGGAAATGCATGTGTAACATTACAAACATGATAAAACAGCTTGTTATCACATCCAAACACTGTTTTGGAACAAAATATGAGTTTTCAGTTCATTCTTCAAAAGTTGCACTTTTGCTCCAAGTTATGCTCAGAAACACTGTTTAGAGCTCTTACAACGCCAGCAAACGCTGTTTTGAACGCCTTAATGCAAGCCTTACCTACTTGTTAGGAAATGCATGTGTAACATTACAAACATGATAAAACAGCTTGTTATCACATCCAAACACTGTTTTAGAACAAAATATAAGTTTTCAGTTCATTCTTCAAAAGTTGCACTTTTGCTCCAAGTTATGCTCAGAAACACTGTTTAGAGCTCTTACAACGCCAGCAAACGCTGTTTTGAACGCCTTAATGCAAGCCTTACCTACTTGTTAGGAAATGCATGTGTAACATTACAAACATGATAAAACAGCTTGTTATCACATCCAAACACTGTTTTAGAACAAAATATGAGTTTTCAGTTCATTCTTCAAAAGTTGCACTTTTGCTCCAAGTTATGCTCAGAAACACTGTTTAGAGCGCTTACAGCGCCAGCAAACGCTGTTTTGAACGCCTTAATGCAAGCCTTACCTACTTGTTAGGAAATGCATGTGTAACATTACAAACATGATAAAACAGCTTGTTATCACATCCAAACACTGTTTTAGAACAAAATATGAGTTTTCAGTTCATTCTTCAAAAGTTGCACTTTTGCTCCAAGTTATGCTCAGAAACACTGTTTAGAGCGCTTACAGCGCCAGCAAACGCTGTTTTGAACGCCTTAATGCAAGACTTACTACTTGTTAGAAAATGGATGTGTAACATTACAAACATGATAAAACAGCTTGTTATCACATCCAAACACTGTTTTCATTCAAAATATGAGTTTTCTTTTCATTCTTCAAAAGTTGCACTTTTGCCACAAGTTATGCTCAGAAACACTGTTTAGAGCTCTTACAACGCCAGCAAACGCTGTTTTGAACGCCTTAATGCAAGCCTTAATACTTGTTAGGAAATGCATGTGTAACATTACAAACATGATAAAACAGCTTGTTATCACATCCAAACACTGTTTTGGAACAAAATATGAGTTTTCAGTTCATTCTTCAAAAGTTGCACTTTTGCCACAAGTTATGCTCAGAAACACTGTTTAGAGCTCTTACAACGCCAGCAAACGCTGTTTTGAACGCCTTAATGCCAGCCTTACTACTTGTATGGAAATGCATGTGTAACATTACAAACATGATAAAACAGCTTGTTATCACATCCAAACACTGTTTTCATTCAAAATATGAGTTTTCTTTTCATTCTTCAAAAGTTGCACTTTTGCCACAAGTTATGCTCAGAAACACTGTTTAGAGCTCTTACAACGCCAGCAAACGCTGTTTTGAACGCCTTAATGCAAGCCTTACCTACTTGTTAGGAAATGCATGTGTAACATTACAAACATGATAAAACAGCTTGTTATCACATCCAAACACTGTTTTAGAACAAAATATGAGTTTTCAGTTCATTCTTCAAAAGTTGCACTTTTGCTCCAAGTTATGCTCAGAAACACTGTTTAGAGCGCTTACAGCGCCAGCAAACGCTGTTTTGAACGCCTTAATGCAAGACTTACTACTTGTTAGAAAATGGATGTGTAACATTACAAACATGATAAAACAGCTTGTTATCACATCCAAACACTGTTTTCATTCAAAATATGAGTTTTCTTTTCATTCTTCAAAAGTTGCACTTTTGCCACAAGTTATGCTCAGAAACACTGTTTAGAGCGCTTACAGCGCCAGCAAACGCTGTTTTGAACGCCTTAATGCAAGCCTTACCTACTTGTTAGGAAATGCATGTGTAACATTACAAACATGATAAAACAGCTTGTTATCACATCCAAACACTGTTTTAGAACAAAATATGAGTTTTCAGTTCATTCTTCAAAAGTTGCACTTTTGCTCCAAGTTATGCTCAGAAACACTGTTTAGAGCGCTTACAGCGCCAGCAAACGCTGTTTTGAACGCCTTAATGTAAGACTTACTACTTGTTAGAAAATGGATGTGTAACATTACAAACATGATAAAACAGCTTGTTATCACATCCAAACACTGTTTTAGAACAAAATATGAGTTTTCAGTTCATTCTTCAAAAGTTGCACTTTTGCTCCAAGTTATGCTCAGAAACACTGTTTAGAGCGCTTACAGCGCCAGCAAACGCTGTTTTGAACGCCTTAATGCAAGACTTACTACTTGTTAGAAAATGGATGTGTAACATTACAAACATGATAAAACAGCTTGTTATCACATCCAAACACTGTTTTCATTCAAAATATGAGTTTTCTTTTCATTCTTCAAAAGTTGCACTTTTGCCACAAGTTATGCTCAGAAACACTGTTTAGAGCTCTTACAACGCCAGCAAACGCTGTTTTGAACGCCTTAATGCAAGCCTTACCTACTTGTTAGGAAATGCATGTGTAACATTACAAACATGATAAAACAGCTTGTTATCACATCCAAACACTGTTTTAGAACAAAATATAAGTTTTCAGTTCATTCTTCAAAAGTTGCACTTTTGCTCCAAGTTATGCTCAGAAACACTGTTTAGAGCTCTTACAACGCCAGCAAACGCTGTTTTGAACGCCTTAATGCAAGCCTTACCTACTTGTTAGGAAATGCATGTGTAACATTACAAACATGATAAAACAGCTTGTTATCACATCCAAACACTGTTTTAGAACAAAATATGAGTTTTCAGTTCATTCTTCAAAAGTTGCACTTTTGCTCCAAGTTATGCTCAGAAACACTGTTTAGAGCGCTTACAGCGCCAGCAAACGCTGTTTTGAACGCCTTAATGCAAGCCTTACCTACTTGTTAGGAAATGCATGTGTAACATTACAAACATGATAAAACAGCTTGTTATCACATCCAAACACTGTTTTAGAACAAAATATGAGTTTTCAGTTCATTCTTCAAAAGTTGCACTTTTGCTCCAAGTTATGCTCAGAAACACTGTTTAGAGCGCTTACAGCGCCAGCAAACGCTGTTTTGAACGCCTTAATGCAAGACTTACTACTTGTTAGAAAATGGATGTGTAACATTACAAACATGATAAAACAGCTTGTTATCACATCCAAACACTGTTTTCATTCAAAATATGAGTTTTCTTTTCATTCTTCAAAAGTTGCACTTTTGCCACAAGTTATGCTCAGAAACACTGTTTAGAGCTCTTACAACGCCAGCAAACGCTGTTTTGAACGCCTTAATGCAAGCCTTAATACTTGTTAGGAAATGCATGTGTAACATTACAAACATGATAAAACAGCTTGTTATCACATCCAAACACTGTTTTGGAACAAAATATGAGTTTTCAGTTCATTCTTCAAAAGTTGCACTTTTGCCACAAGTTATGCTCAGAAACACTGTTTAGAGCTCTTACAACGCCAGCAAACGCTGTTTTGAACGCCTTAATGCCAGCCTTACTACTTGTATGGAAATGCATGTGTAACATTACAAACATGATAAAACAGCTTGTTATCACATCCAAACACTGTTTTCATTCAAAATATGAGTTTTCTTTTCATTCTTCAAAAGTTGCACTTTTGCCACAAGTTATGCTCAGAAACACTGTTTAGAGCTCTTACAACGCCAGCAAACGCTGTTTTGAACGCCTTAATGCAAGCCTTACCTACTTGTTAGGAAATGCATGTGTAACATTACAAACATGATAAAACAGCTTGTTATCACATCCAAACACTGTTTTAGAACAAAATATGAGTTTTCAGTTCATTCTTCAAAAGTTGCACTTTTGCTCCAAGTTATGCTCAGAAACACTGTTTAGAGCGCTTACAGCGCCAGCAAACGCTGTTTTGAACGCCTTAATGCAAGACTTACTACTTGTTAGAAAATGGATGTGTAACATTACAAACATGATAAAACAGCTTGTTATCACATCCAAACACTGTTTTCATTCAAAATATGAGTTTTCTTTTCATTCTTCAAAAGTTGCACTTTTGCTCCAAGTTATGCTCAGAAACACTGTTTAGAGCGCTTACAGCGCCAGCAAACGCTGTTTTGAACGCCTTAATGCAAGACTTACTACTTGTTAGGAAATGCATGTGTAACATTACAAACATGATAAAACAGCTTGTTATCACATCCAAACACTGTTTTAGAACAAAATATGAGTTTTCAGTTCATTCTTCAAAAGTTGCACTTTTGCTCCAAGTTATGCTCAGAAACACTGTTTAGAGCGCTTACAGCGCCAGCAAACGCTGTTTTGAACGCCTTAATGCAAGACTTACTACTTGTTAGAAAATGGATGTGTAACATTACAAACATGATAAAACAGCTTGTTATCACATCCAAACACTGTTTTCATTCAAAATATGAGTTTTCTTTTCATTCTTCAAAAGTTGCACTTTTGCCACAAGTTATGCTCAGAAACACTGTTTAGAGCTCTTACAACGCCAGCAAACGCTGTTTTGAACGCCTTAATGCAAGACTTACTACTTGTTAGAAAATGGATGTGTAACATTACAAACATGATAAAACAGCTTGTTATCACATCCAAACACTGTTTTGGAACAAAATATGAGTTTTCAGTTCATTCTTCAAAAGTTGCACTTTTGCTCCAAGTTATGCTCAGAAACACTGTTTAGAGCGCTTACAGCGCCAGCAAACGCTGTTTTGAACGCCTTAATGCAAGACTTACTACTTGTTAGAAAATGGATGTGTAACATTACAAACATGATAAAACAGCTTGTTATCACATCCAAACACTGTTTTCATTCAAAATATGAGTTTTCTTTTCATTCTTCAAAAGTTGCACTTTTGCCACAAGTTATGCTCAGAAACACTGTTTAGAGCTCTTACAACGCCAGCAAACACTGTTTTGAACGCCTTAATGCAAGCCTTACTACTTGTTAGGAAATGCATGTGTAACATTACAAACATGATAAAACAGCTTGTTATCACATCCAAACACTGTTTTGGAACAAAATATGAGTTTTCAGTTCATTCTTCAAAAGTTGCACTTTTGCTCCAAGTTATGCTCAGAAACACTGTTTAGAGCTCTTACAACGCCAGCAAACGCTGTTTTGAACGCCTTAATGCAAGCCTTACCTACTTGTTAGGAAATGCATGTGTAACATTACAAACATGATAAAACAGCTTGTTATCACATCCAAACACTGTTTTAGAACAAAATATGAGTTTTCAGTTCATTCTTCAAAAGTTGCACTTTTGCTCCAAGTTATGCTCAGAAACACTGTTTAGAGCGCTTACAGCGCCAGCAAACGCTGTTTTGAACGCCTTAATGCAAGCCTTACCTACTTGTTAGGAAATGCATGTGTAACATTACAAACATGATAAAACAGCTTGTTATCACATCCAAACACTGTTTTAGAACAAAATATGAGTTTTCAGTTCATTCTTCAAAAGTTGCACTTTTGCTCCAAGTTATGCTCAGAAACACTGTTTAGAGCGCTTACAGCGCCAGCAAACGCTGTTTTGAACGCCTTAATGCAAGACTTACTACTTGTTAGAAAATGGATGTGTAACATTACAAACATGATAAAACAGCTTGTTATCACATCCAAACACTGTTTTAGAACAAAATATGAGTTTTCAGTTCATTCTTCAAAAGTTGCACTTTTGCTCCAAGTTATGCTCAGAAACACTGTTTAGAGCGCTTACAGCGCCAGCAAACGCTGTTTTGAACGCCTTAATGCAAGACTTACTACTTGTTAGAAAATGGATGTGTAACATTACAAACATGATAAAACAGCTTGTTATCACATCCAAACACTGTTTTCATTCAAAATATGAGTTTTCTTTTCATTCTTCAAAAGTTGCACTTTTGCCACAAGTTATGCTCAGAAACACTGTTTAGAGCTCTTACAACGCCAGCAAACGCTGTTTTGAACGCCTTAATGCAAGACTTACTACTTGTTAGAAAATGGATGTGTAACATTACAAACATGATAAAACAGCTTGTTATCACATCCAAACACTGTTTTGGAACAAAATATGAGTTTTCAGTTCATTCTTCAAAAGTTGCACTTTTGCTCCAAGTTATGCTCAGAAACACTGTTTAGAGCTCTTACAACGCCAGCAAACGCTGTTTTGAACGCCTTAATGCAAGCCTTACCTACTTGTTAGGAAATGCATGTGTAACATTACAAACATGATAAAACAGCTTGTTATCACATCCAAACACTGTTTTAGAACAAAATATGAGTTTTCAGTTCATTCTTCAAAAGTTGCACTTTTGCTCCAAGTTATGCTCAGAAACACTGTTTAGAGCGCTTACAGCGCCAGCAAACGCTGTTTTGAACGCCTTAATGCAAGCCTTACCTACTTGTTAGGAAATGCATGTGTAACATTACAAACATGATAAAACAGCTTGTTATCACATCCAAACACTGTTTTGGAACAAAATATGAGTTTTCAGTTCATTCTTCAAAAGTTGCACTTTTGCCACAAGTTATGCTCAGAAACACTGTTTAGAGCTCTTACAACGCCAGCAAACGCTGTTTTGAACGCCTTAATGCAAGCCTTACCTACTTGTTAGGAAATGCATGTGTAACATTACAAACATGATAAAACAGCTTGTTATCACATCCAAACACTGTTTTAGAACAAAATATGAGTTTTCAGTTCATTCTTCAAAAGTTGCACTTTTGCTCCAAGTTATGCTCAGAAACACTGTTTAGAGCGCTTACAGCGCCAGCAAACGCTGTTTTGATCGCCTTAATGCAAGCCTTACCTACTTGTTAGGAAATGCATGTGTAACATTACAAACATGATAAAACAGCTTGTTATCACATCCAAACACTGTTTTAGAACAAAATATGAGTTTTCAGTTCATTCTTCAAAAGTTGCACTTTTGCTCCAAGTTATGCTCAGAAACACTGTTTAGAGCGCTTACAGCGCCAGCAAACGCTGTTTTGAACGCCTTAATACAAGACTTACTACTTGTTTGGAAATGCATGTGTAACATTACAAACATGATAAAACAGCTTGTTATCACATCCAAACACTGTTTTAGAACAAAATATGAGTTTTCAGTTCATTCTTCAAAAGTTGCACTTTTGCTCCAAGTTATGCTCAGAAACACTGTTTAGAGCGCTTACAGCGCCAGCAAACGCTGTTTTGAACGCCTTAATGCAAGACTTACTACTTGTTAGAAAATGGATGTGTAACATTACAAACATGATAAAACAGCTTGTTATCACATCCAAACACTGTTTTCATTCAAAATATGAGTTTTCTTTTCATTCTTCAAAAGTTGCACTTTTGCCACAAGTTATGCTCAGAAACACTGTTTAGAGCTCTTACAACGCCAGCAAACGCTGTTTTGAACGCCTTAATGCAAGCCTTACTACTTGTTAGGAAATGCATGTGTAACATTACAAACATGATAAAACAGCTTGTTATCACATCCAAACACTGTTTTAGAACAAAATATGAGTTTTCAGTTCATTCTTCAAAAGTTGCACTTTTGCCACAAGTTATGCTCAGAAACACTGTTTAGAGCTCTTACAACGCCAGCAAACGCTGTTTTGAACGCCTTAATGCCAGCCTTACTACTTGTATGGAAATGCATGTGTAACATTACAAACATGATAAAACAGCTTGTTATCACATCCAAACACTGTTTTAGAACAAAATATAAGTTTTCAGTTCATTCTTCAAAAGTTGCACTTTTGCTCCAAGTTATGCTCAGAAACACTGTTTAGAGCGCTTACAGCGCCAGCAAACGCTGTTTTGAACGCCTTAATGCAAGCCTTACCTACTTGTTAGGAAATGCATGTGTAACATTACAAACATGATAAAACAGCTTGTTATCACATCCAAACACTGTTTTAGAACAAAATATGAGTTTTCAGTTCATTCTTCAAAAGTTGCACTTTTGCTCCAAGTTATTCTCAGAAACACTGTTTAGAGCGCTTACAGCGCCAGCAAACGCTGTTTTGAACGCCTTAATGCAAGCCTTACCTACTTGTTAGGAAATGCATGTGTAACATTACAAACATGATAAAACAGCTTGTTATCACATCCAAACACTGTTTTAGAACAAAATATGAGTTTTCAGTTCATTCTTCAAAAGTTGCACTTTTGCTCCAAGTTATGCTCAGAAACACTGTTTAGAGCGCTTACAGCGCCAGCAAACGCTGTTTTGAACGCCTTAATACAAGACTTACTACTTGTTTGGAAATGCATGTGTAACATTACAAACATGATAAAACAGCTTGTTATCACATCCAAACACTGTTTTCATTCAAAATATGAGTTTTCTTTTCATTCTTCAAAAGTTGCACTTTTGCCACAAGTTATGCTCAGAAACACTGTTTAGAGCTCTTACAACGCCAGCAAACGCTGTTTTGAACGCCTTAATGCAAGCCTTACCTACTTGTTAGGAAATGCATGTGTAACATTACAAACATGATAAAACAGCTTGTTATCACATCCAAACACTGTTTTAGAACAAAATATGAGTTTTCAGTTCATTCTTCAAAAGTTGCACTTTTGCTCCAAGTTATGCTCAGAAACACTGTTTAGAGCGCTTACAGCGCCAGCAAACGCTGTTTTGAACGCCTTAATGCAAGACTTACTACTTGTTAGAAAATGGATGTGTAACATTACAAACATGATAAAACAGCTTGTTATCACATCCAAACACTGTTTTCATTCAAAATATGAGTTTTCTTTTCATTCTTCAAAAGTTGCACTTTTGCCACAAGTTATGCTCAGAAACACTGTTTAGAGCGCTTACAGCGCCAGCAAACGCTGTTTTGAACGCCTTAATGCAAGCCTTACCTACTTGTTAGGAAATGCATGTGTAACATTACAAACATGATAAAACAGCTTGTTATCACATCCAAACACTGTTTTAGAACAAAATATGAGTTTTCAGTTCATTCTTCAAAAGTTGCACTTTTGCTCCAAGTTATGCTCAGAAACACTGTTTAGAGCGCTTACAGCGCCAGCAAACGCTGTTTTGAACGCCTTAATGCAAGACTTACTACTTGTTAGAAAATGGATGTGTAACATTACAAACATGATAAAACAGCTTGTTATCACATCCAAACACTGTTTTAGAACAAAATATGAGTTTTCAGTTCATTCTTCAAAAGTTGCACTTTTGCTCCAAGTTATGCTCAGAAACACTGTTTAGAGCGCTTACAGCGCCAGCAAACGCTGTTTTGAACGCCTTAATGCAAGACTTACTACTTGTTAGAAAATGGATGTGTAACATTACAAACATGATAAAACAGCTTGTTATCACATCCAAACACTGTTTTCATTCAAAATATGAGTTTTCTTTTCATTCTTCAAAAGTTGCACTTTTGCCACAAGTTATGCTCAGAAACACTGTTTAGAGCTCTTACAACGCCAGCAAACGCTGTTTTGAACGCCTTAATGCAAGACTTACTACTTGTTAGAAAATGGATGTGTAACATTACAAACATGATAAAACAGCTTGTTATCACATCCAAACACTGTTTTGGAACAAAATATGAGTTTTCAGTTCATTCTTCAAAAGTTGCACTTTTGCTCCAAGTTATGCTCAGAAACACTGTTTAGAGCGCTTACAGTGCCAGCAAACGCTGTTTTGAACGACTTAATGCAAGACTTACTACTTGTTAGAAAATGGATGTGTAACATTACAAACATGATAAAACAGCTTGTTATCACATCCAAACACTGTTTTCATTCAAAATATGAGTTTTCTTTTCATTCTTCAAAAGTTGCACTTTTGCCACAAGTTATGCTCAGAAACACTGTTTAGAGCTCTTACAACGCCAGCAAACACTGTTTTGAACGCCTTAATGCAAGCCTTACTACTTGTTAGGAAATGCATGTGTAACATTACAAACATGATAAAACAGCTTGTTATCACATCCAAACACTGTTTTGGAACAAAATATGAGTTTTCAGTTCATTCTTCAAAAGTTGCACTTTTGCTCCAAGTTATGCTCAGAAACACTGTTTAGAGCTCTTACAACGCCAGCAAACGCTGTTTTGAACGCCTTAATGCAAGCCTTACCTACTTGTTAGGAAATGCATGTGTAACATTACAAACATGATAAAACAGCTTGTTATCACATCCAAACACTGTTTTAGAACAAAATATGAGTTTTCAGTTCATTCTTCAAAAGTTGCACTTTTGCTCCAAGTTATGCTCAGAAACACTGTTTAGAGCGCTTACAGCGCCAGCAAACGCTGTTTTGAACGCCTTAATGCAAGCCTTACCTACTTGTTAGGAAATGCATGTGTAACATTACAAACATGATAAAACAGCTTGTTATCACATCCAAACACTGTTTTGGAACAAAATATGAGTTTTCAGTTCATTCTTCAAAAGTTGCACTTTTGCCACAAGTTATGCTCAGAAACACTGTTTAGAGCTCTTACAACGCCAGCAAACGCTGTTTTGAACGCCTTAATGCAAGCCTTACCTACTTGTTAGGAAATGCATGTGTAACATTACAAACATGATAAAACAGCTTGTTATCACATCCAAACACTGTTTTAGAACAAAATATGAGTTTTCAGTTCATTCTTCAAAAGTTGCACTTTTGCTCCAAGTTATGCTCAGAAACACTGTTTAGAGCGCTTACAGCGCCAGCAAACGCTGTTTTGAACGCCTTAATACAAGACTTACTACTTGTTTGGAAATGCATGTGTAACATTACAAACATGATAAAACAGCTTGTTATCACATCCAAACACTGTTTTAGAACAAAATATGAGTTTTCAGTTCATTCTTCAAAAGTTGCACTTTTGCTCCAAGTTATGCTCAGAAACACTGTTTAGAGCGCTTACAGCGCCAGCAAACGCTGTTTTGAACGCCTTAATGCAAGACTTACTACTTGTTAGAAAATGGATGTGTAACATTACAAACATGATAAAACAGCTTGTTATCACATCCAAACACTGTTTTCATTCAAAATATGAGTTTTCTTTTCATTCTTCAAAAGTTGCACTTTTGCCACAAGTTATGCTCAGAAACACTGTTTAGAGCTCTTACAACGCCAGCAAACGCTGTTTTGAACGCCTTAATGCAAGCCTTACTACTTGTTAGGAAATGCATGTGTAACATTACAAACATGATAAAACAGCTTGTTATCACATCCAAACACTGTTTTAGAACAAAATATGAGTTTTCAGTTCATTCTTCAAAAGTTGCACTTTTGCCACAAGTTATGCTCAGAAACACTGTTTAGAGCTCTTACAACGCCAGCAAACGCTGTTTTGAACGCCTTAATGCCAGCCTTACTACTTGTATGGAAATGCATGTGTAACATTACAAACATGATAAAACAGCTTGTTATCACATCCAAACACTGTTTTAGAACAAAATATAAGTTTTCAGTTCATTCTTCAAAAGTTGCACTTTTGCTCCAAGTTATGCTCAGAAACACTGTTTAGAGCGCTTACAGCGCCAGCAAACGCTGTTTTGAACGCCTTAATGCAAGCCTTACCTACTTGTTAGGAAATGCATGTGTAACATTACAAACATGATAAAACAGCTTGTTATCACATCCAAACACTGTTTTAGAACAAAATATGAGTTTTCAGTTCATTCTTCAAAAGTTGCACTTTTGCTCCAAGTTATTCTCAGAAACACTGTTTAGAGCGCTTACAGCGCCAGCAAACGCTGTTTTGAACGCCTTAATGCAAGCCTTACCTACTTGTTAGGAAATGCATGTGTAACATTACAAACATGATAAAACAGCTTGTTATCACATCCAAACACTGTTTTAGAACAAAATATGAGTTTTCAGTTCATTCTTCAAAAGTTGCACTTTTGCTCCAAGTTATGCTCAGAAACACTGTTTAGAGCGCTTACAGCGCCAGCAAACGCTGTTTTGAACGCCTTAATACAAGACTTACTACTTGTTTGGAAATGCATGTGTAACATTACAAACATGATAAAACAGCTTGTTATCACATCCAAACACTGTTTTCATTCAAAATATGAGTTTTCTTTTCATTCTTCAAAAGTTGCACTTTTGCCACAAGTTATGCTCAGAAACACTGTTTAGAGCTCTTACAACGCCAGCAAACGCTGTTTTGAACGCCTTAATGCAAGCCTTACCTACTTGTTAGGAAATGCATGTGTAACATTACAAACATGATAAAACAGCTTGTTATCACATCCAAACACTGTTTTAGAACAAAATATGAGTTTTCAGTTCATTCTTCAAAAGTTGCACTTTTGCTCCAAGTTATGCTCAGAAACACTGTTTAGAGCGCTTACAGCGCCAGCAAACGCTGTTTTGAACGCCTTAATGCAAGACTTACTACTTGTTAGAAAATGGATGTGTAACATTACAAACATGATAAAACAGCTTGTTATCACATCCAAACACTGTTTTCATTCAAAATATGAGTTTTCTTTTCATTCTTCAAAAGTTGCACTTTTGCCACAAGTTATGCTCAGAAACACTGTTTAGAGCGCTTACAGCGCCAGCAAACGCTGTTTTGAACGCCTTAATGCAAGCCTTACCTACTTGTTAGGAAATGCATGTGTAACATTACAAACATGATAAAACAGCTTGTTATCACATCCAAACACTGTTTTAGAACAAAATATGAGTTTTCAGTTCATTCTTCAAAAGTTGCACTTTTGCTCCAAGTTATGCTCAGAAACACTGTTTAGAGCGCTTACAGCGCCAGCAAACGCTGTTTTGAACGCCTTAATGCAAGACTTACTACTTGTTAGAAAATGGATGTGTAACATTACAAACATGATAAAACAGCTTGTTATCACATCCAAACACTGTTTTAGAACAAAATATGAGTTTTCAGTTCATTCTTCAAAAGTTGCACTTTTGCTCCAAGTTATGCTCAGAAACACTGTTTAGAGCGCTTACAGCGCCAGCAAACGCTGTTTTGAACGCCTTAATGCAAGACTTACTACTTGTTAGAAAATGGATGTGTAACATTACAAACATGATAAAACAGCTTGTTATCACATCCAAACACTGTTTTCATTCAAAATATGAGTTTTCTTTTCATTCTTCAAAAGTTGCACTTTTGCCACAAGTTATGCTCAGAAACACTGTTTAGAGCTCTTACAACGCCAGCAAACGCTGTTTTGAACGCCTTAATGCAAGACTTACTACTTGTTAGAAAATGGATGTGTAACATTACAAACATGATAAAACAGCTTGTTATCACATCCAAACACTGTTTTGGAACAAAATATGAGTTTTCAGTTCATTCTTCAAAAGTTGCACTTTTGCTCCAAGTTATGCTCAGAAACACTGTTTAGAGCGCTTACAGTGCCAGCAAACGCTGTTTTGAACGACTTAATGCAAGACTTACTACTTGTTAGAAAATGGATGTGTAACATTACAAACATGATAAAACAGCTTGTTATCACATCCAAACACTGTTTTCATTCAAAATATGAGTTTTCTTTTCATTCTTCAAAAGTTGCACTTTTGCCACAAGTTATGCTCAGAAACACTGTTTAGAGCTCTTACAACGCCAGCAAACACTGTTTTGAACGCCTTAATGCAAGCCTTACTACTTGTTAGGAAATGCATGTGTAACATTACAAACATGATAAAACAGCTTGTTATCACATCCAAACACTGTTTTGGAACAAAATATGAGTTTTCAGTTCATTCTTCAAAAGTTGCACTTTTGCTCCAAGTTATGCTCAGAAACACTGTTTAGAGCTCTTACAACGCCAGCAAACGCTGTTTTGAACGCCTTAATGCAAGCCTTACCTACTTGTTAGGAAATGCATGTGTAACATTACAAACATGATAAAACAGCTTGTTATCACATCCAAACACTGTTTTAGAACAAAATATGAGTTTTCAGTTCATTCTTCAAAAGTTGCACTTTTGCTCCAAGTTATGCTCAGAAACACTGTTTAGAGCGCTTACAGCGCCAGCAAACGCTGTTTTGAACGCCTTAATGCAAGCCTTACCTACTTGTTAGGAAATGCATGTGTAACATTACAAACATGATAAAACAGCTTGTTATCACATCCAAACACTGTTTTGGAACAAAATATGAGTTTTCAGTTCATTCTTCAAAAGTTGCACTTTTGCCACAAGTTATGCTCAGAAACACTGTTTAGAGCTCTTACAACGCCAGCAAACGCTGTTTTGAACGCCTTAATGCAAGCCTTACCTACTTGTTAGGAAATGCATGTGTAACATTACAAACATGATAAAACAGCTTGTTATCACATCCAAACACTGTTTTAGAACAAAATATGAGTTTTCAGTTCATTCTTCAAAAGTTGCACTTTTGCTCCAAGTTATGCTCAGAAACACTGTTTAGAGCGCTTACAGCGCCAGCAAACGCTGTTTTGAACGCCTTAATGCAAGCCTTACCTACTTGTTAGGAAATGCATGTGTAACATTACAAACATGATAAAACAGCTTGTTATCACATCCAAACACTGTTTTAGAACAAAATATGAGTTTTCAGTTCATTCTTCAAAAGTTGCACTTTTGCTCCAAGTTATGCTCAGAAACACTGTTTAGAGCGCTTACAGCGCCAGCAAACGCTGTTTTGAACGCCTTAATACAAGACTTACTACTTGTTTGGAAATGCATGTGTAACATTACAAACATGATAAAACAGCTTGTTATCACATCCAAACACTGTTTTAGAACAAAATATGAGTTTTCAGTTCATTCTTCAAAAGTTGCACTTTTGCTCCAAGTTATGCTCAGAAACACTGTTTAGAGCGCTTACAGCGCCAGCAAACGCTGTTTTGAACGCCTTAATGCAAGACTTACTACTTGTTAGAAAATGGATGTGTAACATTACAAACATGATAAAACAGCTTGTTATCACATCCAAACACTGTTTTCATTCAAAATATGAGTTTTCTTTTCATTCTTCAAAAGTTGCACTTTTGCCACAAGTTATGCTCAGAAACACTGTTTAGAGCTCTTACAACGCCAGCAAACGCTGTTTTGAACGCCTTAATGCAAGCCTTACTACTTGTTAGGAAATGCATGTGTAACATTACAAACATGATAAAACAGCTTGTTATCACATCCAAACACTGTTTTAGAACAAAATATGAGTTTTCAGTTCATTCTTCAAAAGTTGCACTTTTGCCACAAGTTATGCTCAGAAACACTGTTTAGAGCTCTTACAACGCCAGCAAACGCTGTTTTGAACGCCTTAATGCCAGCCTTACTACTTGTATGGAAATGCATGTGTAACATTACAAACATGATAAAACAGCTTGTTATCACATCCAAACACTGTTTTAGAACAAAATATAAGTTTTCAGTTCATTCTTCAAAAGTTGCACTTTTGCTCCAAGTTATGCTCAGAAACACTGTTTAGAGCGCTTACAGCGCCAGCAAACGCTGTTTTGAACGCCTTAATGCAAGCCTTACCTACTTGTTAGGAAATGCATGTGTAACATTACAAACATGATAAAACAGCTTGTTATCACATCCAAACACTGTTTTAGAACAAAATATGAGTTTTCAGTTCATTCTTCAAAAGTTGCACTTTTGCTCCAAGTTATTCTCAGAAACACTGTTTAGAGCGCTTACAGCGCCAGCAAACGCTGTTTTGAACGCCTTAATGCAAGCCTTACCTACTTGTTAGGAAATGCATGTGTAACATTACAAACATGATAAAACAGCTTGTTATCACATCCAAACACTGTTTTCATTCAAAATATGAGTTTTCTTTTCATTCTTCAAAAGTTGCACTTTTGCCACAAGTTATGCTCAGAAACACTGTTTAGAGCTCTTACAACGCCAGCAAACGCTGTTTTGAACGCCTTAATGCAAGCCTTACCTACTTGTTAGGAAATGGATGTGTAACATTACAAACATGATAAAACAGCTTGTTATCACATCCAAACACTGTTTTAGAACAAAATATGAGTTTTCAGTTCATTCTTCAAAAGTTGCACTTTTGCTCCAAGTTATGCTCAGAAACACTGTTTAGAGCGCTTACAGC
>NW_027507498.1:0-36243 GCF_052324685.1 Brachyhypopomus gauderio
TATTCTCGTAAATACCCAAAATAAACAGCAAGCACACCGACTTGTCACTCGAGCAGTTGTTTACATTCCTCTCCCATGCCACGTACGTTGTGTTTTTCTCAAATCATTGGAGGATAAAGTGTTCCTATATTATGAAAACATGTTGCAAAACGTAGATAATAGAAAAAGTTTAAACAGTTCACAGAACAAGATGGTCCGCTGTGGTCCACCTGAATTGCCGGTTTAGGTTTGGAAACTCTTTGATGCATTTCTTTAATGTTAGCACTCCACATCAGCGGTCCCAGTTTGGCCTTGGAGAAGCACAGCCCCATTCAGATGAATGTTTTCACTGCCCTAACAGGCCTGATTCAACCCACTGACCAATATCCAGGTCCCTTTTGAAATCATGAACCTGTTCTGTCCTCCTGTACAGGGATGGGCAATCACTGTTCTACATACTACAGTGAAAAGACTTTTAAATAGAAATCTTTTCACCACTCCCAGTGTAGCAAATGTGTGGATCGGCGGCACCGTCACTGATAACAGATTACAAGGAAAATTTAATTTGTTTCTGCTTAGGAAGTTAGAGTCTGCTTCATACACACTTTTAAAAACTAGCAACAGTTAATGGAAAAGTTTTAATAGGACCCATTGTTACAGTAGCTTTTGTTGTAATGGGATTTATGATGGATGGCAGTTGTGTGTCGTCTCCCATTCTTTAGAGATATTTATTTTATGTATGAATCTGTTTATTCTGTAATAGTCAATATTTTCTCTCCAGGGATTAGCAGAAGGGCCAGGTGGCAGGTTCATGACATGCCCACTCTTAAGTTCTCGTTTTGGGTTTCTTCTGGGCTGTGTCCCTTCTCTTTCCCACCAGGCCTTCCCCTGATCGTTCACAGATGTGTGTTAATAGGCGAGTGCTGGGTGAACGTTGTGCGCACTCTCGTGTGTATATTTGAGATGAAATTCGCTCAACATTCTGCCTTCACTGGGCAATGTGAAAGTAGGCACCACTCTGAACGGCTTTTGAATTGTGTAAACCTTATTCAGTCAAAGCTCCATCTTATATACTTATGCGGTGAGATTGATGAAAATGTCATATTAGGTGTAGGATTTCAACAGAAAAAAAATCTGAAAGTGGTTAGCGCTTTATAATAATAAAGTAACTATGGTGTCAGGTATTGTGGCTTTGTGTGTGTGAGGTTTTGTTTTTGTGATATACAATGTTGTTGAAACTCAGCAATACTCAACAATACAATATTGTATTACAACACTGCCACAAACCTTTTGCTTCATAGAACTTTTGCTTCATAGAACTTTTTGCTTCATAAAGCTTTTGCTTCAGCCAGAACTGATCATACTGATCATGTTTAGGTTAAATGTTAATGTTAAACATAGGCTCTTTATTTTTTTGCATTGCCATTGATCATTGTCTTATTTCGGTGTTCTCCTGGCACAGCAGAACACTGTGCATGTGTTTCTGCAGGGTCCTACTGCAGGCAGATGCCACCTGGCCACTTCATCCCAGTCCTGATGCCAAACGAAGCTCTTCAATCAGTGTGGCGCGTCCCTACAGTGGTGACCTCCTCTAACACTGCCTCACATCTCTGCCCTCTGGAGGGACCGGCAGCTGGGACAAGAGAATTTGCGAAGGTTGGTGAGGGGTCGAGCAGGTAGGGTTGGAGGGTGGGGACCTGGGGCTGGGGGGGGACAACACTCGAAACCAATGGCGCATCAAGACACTTCTCCCCACCGTGGTGGCCGTAGATCAGGACCGGGCTGCTGGAGGATCTGCTGTGGGTGACAGGGGAATAACATCCCTTTCTCTTCAATCGACAGGACCCATAACTCGTACATCCCCAGGGACAGATTGAGAAAGGCAATAGCCAAGGGCTGTGAAGCAGGGATGCTTAGGAGAATTGAAAGTTAAAGAAGCCATGCCTGTCTCTCTCTCCCTCTCTCTCTCTCTCTCTCTCTCCTCTCTCTCTATATATATATATATATATATATATATATATATATATATATATATATATATATATATATATATATATATATGTATATATATGTATAATATACACACACACACACACACACACACACACACACACACCGGTGTATATATATATACCTCTTTTTTTCTTTTTCATCCTCTTGGAGACAGACAAAGATTAACTATTTGCAAGAATTGAGGCGTTCTGATCCTGAGAAAATGATGGTGGAGTTTTCTGAAGGGTGGCGAGGGAACTTGCCAGGAATGCATGGATGCATGGGGTTGGTTTATTCCTCAGTCCACTGGAGAAAGTTCTCTCGTTGGAGAGTGGAGTTTGATGGCAGCTCGGCACAGACAGTAAAGCCAGCAGGATAGTGCTGCGTCAGGACGGTCCCGCTGGCCCCGCCCCTGCCGCCCCTCAGAGGACAGCTTTTATAGCCTGATCAATTTCCCAGTGGCTTATTGAATGTCTTTTAAATGGCTTTTTTATTTTCAATTATAACCCACTGTGTCTCAGCTGCCGCAATGAGCCTGTGTTTACACTGTGGGATAATTTAAAACTCTTCTTTAGAAAATTATGCATTTTGTACCTTTAAAATTCCTCCTAAGCTATTGTAACAACAATAAAACTTAATGGATTTCTGCATTATGGCAGAATTAATCAATTAAAAGAAAAAAAAAAAACTCAACAAGGAACAGTGGCAGTTAGCTCACCATTGCTCTCAACAAATCATACACCACCGTTGGTTGTAGTGTGTAGTGGTGTCTGTTTTATCATCACTCTCAAACATACACCACCATTGCAGGGGATGTAAAATTTCAATGCTCTTGAAGATTTATTGGTTATTAAATTTAACTGGCATTTAGGTATTATCTGGTTGATGAAGGTAAACTTAGACGGGACTTCCAAAGGCATGAGAGGGGAGAAAAGTGTCTGTGGTGATAAGCTTTGGGAATTGATTCCAGAAAAAGTTTGGCTGACGCATTTAGTGCTCTGCTAGTGTCCCTACTGACCCCCCCCCCATCTCTTTCTGTCTGTCTGTCTGTTTGCCTGACTGACTCTCTGTCTGTCTGTCTCTCCTTCTCACCCTGGACTCACAAAAGCAACCTGAAGGTGAAAGAAGTGCTCACCGGAGCTCATTGGAAAGTAGATGTGACAGTAAATTTTTCAAGCCCTCTCTCTCGTGCGCTCTTGCCTGAGATGGGAGATCTTGTTATAGCAGTCAGGATGAGAGGGGGTCAGGGCAGCCAGCCGCTCTGCCTGTTGATGATTGAGGAAAAGAGAAGTAAATTCATTCTGCTCCCGGCACTTTGTCAAGTGCCAGTAGCTTACCGTTGAGAGCCAGTCACCCATCACCGTGTTACGGCCTCAGAGGTCAGCCGTCGCCCATAAATCAGGGAGGGGCGTTGCAGCACAGCCAGACGCAACCTCTGGAGCTATAGCCTACCTTCACCCCCCCCCCCCCCCCCGATATGAAAAAGAAGCATGGCAAAGCACAGGCCAAAATGCCAACGCCGTTTAGCTCCTCGCTGCATGGCCGTGTAGCAGAGATCGCCGCCTTAAAAGAAAGGCAGCTGCAATTGCACAATCCGTTTCTCTTCCATGACATTGATTGTTTCCATTGTTATCAGAACAAGGGGCAATTAAGTCACGGATTTGTACTGAGCTCCCTCATCGCGGCCATGGACAGTATTGACTTCTGTTTTAACAAAGCCCAGGTCTCTTAAGTGACAATGGTTTTGATTAGTTCTGATGAGCCTCCTTAGAGGATTAATTAAAACAGCAGCAGATGTACAGGTACAGGAAATCATTAGAAAGGGGCCTGGTATGCGAGCACAGATCTCCCAGCATGCAACAGCCATGCAGGGCAAATAAGACACCTGAGAGGGAACAACCTTACAACTTCATCTTATGGAAATTAAAAAAATAAATAAATAAAATAAAAAAGCAACACAGGCGAGCAGGTGTGTTTTTTATGTGTGCCGGCCTCGATGTGTGTTTACGTCTGTTCGAAGGCAAGTGTTTGATCGTGAGCCTATTTTCCCGGGTTCCAACCCTCTGTCTTGGTTTTTATAAGGTCTGCCAATGACGATGTGTGAGCTGTAAAAAGAAAAAAAAAAGGTCTGTGACTGTTAGTTTTTACTTCTAAAGGCTCCTCGGATCCTTTTGCTTTTTGGATTGTATTCAGAGATGCCATCAAGGGTTTTGACCTTTCGAAAGTTTTGAAAGAAGCAGGTTCCTCCTGCCCTCTGAAGGGAGGAACCCAAAGCAAACAGCGAGAGAACGTCGCCCGAAGGAGCTCTTGTTTTCGTTATAGTTGATTGCTATTTATAAAATTATCAATATCTCGTGCGGCCATGTGCTAACATTTTGCCGGTGCAGAAGGAGAGAGGGCAGGAAAAAGGATCTGGGGGTTTTGCTGCTGCTTTCAATATTCTCTCCTATTAGACGGTGATTATCCTGCAGGGCCTGGCTTCTCTCACTGTGGGAATGAGAGAGGGCAAGCCAAGACATCATGGCCAGAGTTTTCCAAAAAGTAAAAACTTCCTGAGCCATGTTTTTGCCAATTTTTTGCAATATTGTTTAAAGGTAATTCTCTTGGAAGGTTTAATAGAAACATTTATTTCCTGTAGTCACTGCACAATGCTTCACCATCTGATAGCATGTCCCATTTCCCAGCCAAATAGCTTAAAAACTGATAAAGAAAGAAAAATGAAAGAAGAAAATGGGTAAATGGTGCAGTGGTGCAGGTTTTTGTGCTGCAGACACTTTCCTGATGGCCACATCATCTCCACAGAGGCGGCCGACCTGCTGACCCCAAGCACAGGCAGCAGACAGCTTGTTCTGTCCCTGAACTGTTGATCTGTGTTTGTATAACAATACACAGCCCAGCACGTCCTCTTCTTATGGGACGAGATGGACTTTTGAAATTTAATTTGAACTATTTCCAGGGAGCCCTCAGTGAAGGTGAACTGCAGTTGTCCAAACTCACCTAAAAATGATAATTATGATAATCCGCCTTGCTATAATCCATAATGTTTAGTTACTTGTTTAGGGGAGCCACTTTGAGTGCAGGTTACACTGTGCCATCATGTCAGGGTCTCAGGAGGTGATTAATGCTAACACACAGCACTTAAGGGCTATGACCTCAGGGCCCGCGTATGTGACTGTGAGCTGAACTGTAAGAGTGTGAGCAGCTATCGCATACACATGCTACACACTACAACATCGTGCAGCTTTGTGGAAAACGCATGTCATACTTTGGGTAACACACACCACTGTGAGAAAACAGACAGACCACCGCGATCAGCGCGAGAATCCAGAGAAACCAGCGCAGTCCGACTGGACGGGGCAGGGCCTCCGGGCCGAGAGTGCTGGACGGGGCAGGGCCTACGGGCCTGGAGTGCTGGTCACTACTTTTAATCTAGAAGACTCCAAACAACGGAAAGTGAGTTTTATTCATGTACTGTAGAACAGAAGTGTCAGTGCCTCTGGCTGACCTTAACATGACACAGCATAGCGCGGAAACCTACACCTCACTTAGCTACAGCACACGGAGCTCGGCTGCCTTACGTGACCTCGAGTCAAATAAGCGAGTAAGTACATTTCATTTATAAAGCACATTTAACAAGGGTTGAAACACGTGCTGTATACAAGGACGGTGAACAACAAATTGGAAGGAATATGTTGCAAACAAAGAAGTTTACAAATGTGAAATAAAACTTTAAAATGCTAATGTAGAAAAGGCGCTTTAAAAAGAGCAGTAAGTAAGAGTGTACCACGTCCTCCCTGTACGGAGGAGCTTGTCCACTGATAGCGTTTAAAACAAATGAGTACTTTCTCAACGCTGTACTGGCCAGTGTAGGGATGCTAAAGTTGATGTATCACGGTTCTTTTTTGGTACACAGTGTTTGCTGTTTGTCCGTATAGTAGTAATCGTTAGTCGTTATCATTAGCCACGTCCCATGGCCTTTGTTGCTCAACAGGAAGTACTCGTTCTAAACGTGTGTGATGCTCAGTGCTTCTGTGCAGGAACAACCGTCTTCTCCACGACTACGTTGGCGCCCCAGATTTGAGGTGTGCTGGTTGGTAGTGTTGAAGAAGGCCCTGCCTGCCCAAGATTGATTATGTGATCTTTCCACCATGTCCCACAGGACAGCTAATCCTCCCAGGTGCCCATGGCAACCTGAAAGAAGATTCCTACTGTCATTCCAGCAGCGTCCCCGTGACTGGAGAGGTAGGCCGTCTCCTCACTGCTTAGATGAACTCATCACCTATGTTTGGTTTCTTCACGACACCCTTTTGGCATGTAGTTTCCACACTAAAATACTCAAGGCACACTTTCAGCTTGAATATGTTTAGAGTTGCATGTTACAGAAGCAGTGTGATCCCTGAAGACCGCAGCCCTCTGCTGGTCACCCGAGAACAGCAACAACGCTCCTGCCTCGGGTTGTTTGTAATTGCACCCTGCCAGCTGAACTCAACAGACACACTTTAAAAAACGAGTTGCACTTAGTGAAACCACTCCCAGCCCTTCCCACATGGTTTGTTCTTTTTTTGGGTGGTCCCCATCTCTTCTGTGAGAGGTTGACTTTGGGGCATTGCTTTTTTTTTTCTCTTTTTTCTCTAGTTGAGATCGAAATATAATACCTAAGTATATACAATTTAGTTCACTAGAGATTTTACATGGAAATTGCTGCTGTTCCCAGAGGTGTGAATCAATTTGAGGTGTGGCACGGTGAGGAAGGCAACTCACTCCCTGACCAAGGTCACAGGACTGGGGTAAGCGCTCCTGCGTCAGTAAATCCTTGGGGAGGCGGTGGGGCAGGTTATCTGAAGGGGGGTGGGAGGTTGAGCAGCTCTCTTTGGGGTATGCTGTGATGATCTGCGCAAATCGCTGTTGTCACAGAGCAGCCGATCTCGACGCACAGAACTGCTGATCATTCTCAGCTGTTGTAAAGTCCTGCAGAGCGCAAGGCGGACAGGCCCTGCGTTGTTGGGTGTTTTCATCCATTTAAATTGGTCCCAGTGCTGAAATCTCCACATATTGATCCCATTTGACATGGAGAACCTCATACACATCTAATTTGGGCCTTCTGTGTCCTTCAGATTTTTTCAAATCCAGACTCAATAAATACGAAAGCTGCCCCTTTTCACCTAAACATACACAATCACACAATAATTTTCTGTGGAGTAGGGCTTTATAGCTCTCTCTCTCTCTCTCTCTCTCTCATGACATACAGTATATGTTATTTTATTGATAAATGTTCCTCAGTATACACGTTGATATGGGCATCTTGATATGGATTGTTAGAGAGAAAACCATCTAAGAAATGTGTCCACCAGCAACGCTGTTGTGTTGTTAAGGACTGTTTAGATTCAGGAGACTTGAACTGAGTGACTCTAAGAACTGATTCATGTCTAAAACCAGAGCTTTAATAAGCAAGACAGGCTACTGTGCTATTGGATGTAATGAGACCTCGCTGTGCCCAGACCAGGTGGCCACACAATCACAGTTCAGCATGCAGCGTCCAGGGCTTTGTGGACTTCCACCAGCCAGCCAGTGTGTCGGTCACTCGGGGAGTTGCTCAGTTTCCTGTTTTGGCAGTGTGCGGTTACACATCCTGACAGGAGACCTGCTGTCAGCCGTGGGACCTCTGGCTGGCGGGCTGTCTCCCCCTCACACACTCGCACCACATGCAGCGTCTCTCTCACTCCCCCCAGGGATCTCCTGACTCAGGCATGCTCCTCGACGGAGGCACTGCACTAATTCCTGCTCTGTTTCACGAGTTCACAGTGTCAGCGGCTCTGAGGTCCGCCGTCATGAGAGAAAGAGACAGGAAGACAGATACCAGAACTTCTCTTGACATGAGTGAAATTAGCAATGAGTGGAATATGTATGTCTTCACTCATCTCCAAATACAGTTTGTTGGCAAGAATTGAAGTTCTGAGACTCCATCTCACTCTGTGCTGTGCTTCTCGTGCTGGTCTTGGTAATATTAACCCTCTTTAATGAAACAGTGAGGATAATATGTACAACCTTCACATCCTATGAGCAGCCCTGATACAATCAGCTGAAAATAACCTTTTCACATATAAAGAAAAACATTACATAGTTTAAAACCCAAGTGCAGCTAAGCTCCCCCTTCCCATCCTCTTTGAAGTGGTGCCCGTTCGTTACTATTGTCTCATATAAAACGATCCTCAGCAAACCGCAGTCTTTTGTTCTGGTGATGTGGCTGGCTGGCGTTAATATGTCCCGGTGGCGTCTCGCATCCGTGTTAGACACGGCTGCGGATGTTATTTCCCACCCTGGGGGGAGGAGGAGGTGGGGGGGGGGGGGGGGGCTGGCAGGACACTTGCTCCCACTAATCTGTCAGCGAGTGGAGGAAGAGCGTGGTGTGGCGGTGCTGTTATGTCACGCTGCCCCAGCCTCCTGAGATCTGCTGTGAGTCAGTCTGCAGCAGCAGGACATACGGGACCACCGGCGCTGACCACGCTGCTAATGCAGGACTCTACGGGACGCCGCCACACAGGTGTACTGAGTGTCGCTGGGGCAACTTTATCCTGGTGATTATGTGTTTTTATAAGTTCGGCTGCAGGTGCTGGTGTTTTGCAGGAGATGCCTGCTGAGAGATATCAGAAGTTTTGTCCTTTTCTGCTGATAACTAAACCCTTACAAAGATTAATGCCTTGTTTTTGTGAATGGCTGTGAAATAAAAAAGGCAGGAAACAGTCATCCTGATGTCACTAGCGTGGAGACTGAATGGTAATTAATCATTGATACAGAATGCCATACAGAGGTGTTCATCTGCCCTGGCCACGCCCACTCACCTCCGTACCAATGGAATGCTGGTGGTATGTTTCTGATGGATATTTCCGCCTCTCGTGTGGGTGGGTTGGAGAGTGACACCCATTTCCACTCCCACTAGAGAGGAAGTCACTATCAGAACACAACAGGAAATGAAAAAAGGAAAACAAGCTGACATCTTTTGCTAGGACCTAGCTTTTTGCTCATGAAATCACTTCCTACAGGCCCTGTGTTGACCCCAAGCGTAGGGTTTTATAGCATGTGACCTCTGACCTAGCTGGAGTTCAGTGGATTGTTCAGAGGACCTAAAACCTGTGTAATGGTTAACATTTTGCCACCTAATATAATAAATCTTATTTGACTGTTTTTGGAAAGTACAATTATGGACTTTATAATCCTAGTTAAACATTCAGAAAATTGTATTTAATGTGATTTTTTATGTAATAATTTGCGTCACATTAATAAAAAATGATTTGGCACAGCTGAGAAACTTAACTTCAGAGAAATTTGTTATAGAGAAATTTTTTGTATCATTCATTATCTGTGCTAACATTACCATTTTAAATAAACTTTTAAATAATAAAAGTCACGTTATATGCAGGATATTAGAAAGTTATACTGTGTAGACTGCACAATACACAGTAAATTCACTTATTATACCTAAAGATTAAGATTAATTATTCTATTATACAAAGGAATTTATTTTTATAAGTCTACTGCATGTTGATGGCTCAGCTGTGAAGTCTCTGCTCTAGCTAGGAAAAGAAGTCAAAAATAATGAAAGAAAACATGCAGGCTTTTAGCAGCTAATGCTAGTGAAAGGACCAGAGTTTAGCTCTTATCTCTGGAAACCTCTCTGCTCTTAGTTAATAATAAGTGCATTTTTGAGAAATTGATCTAAGTACACCATATGCAGCAGTCCCCAAGACTGAAAAAAATGTCACTTCCTTCCATCCTGCAAGCATTTTCCTGTTTACAGTAAAGTGTGTGTCAGGAGCTTGAGATAAAACTGTTAGATGTGCAGGACACCCACCTGAACATAACCTCTTGTCCATTACATGTATTGTTTGAGCAAGTCACTATACACAAAGAAGAGGTCGTGAAAACCTAAAGCCTTTGGACTGCACCACCATCGCGGCAACAGTCACAGCATAAAAAAAAAACCATTTACTCGTTTGTTGTGTTATTTGTTTTCTTCATCTGCTCATTTAAGGAATTAAAAATGGATGATGCTTCAAATGTGTTAGCGGTGTAAAAGACTTGATGTCTGGAGCCACGCTTGGCTAGCGTGGTCGAGCAGAGGACGGATTAGGTAAATGTATTATTGAAAGACTGGCGGTGTTCGGTGGGTGGGGCTCGTGGGGGTCTGTGGTGGTCTCCTGGTGAAGTCATTAAAGAACCTCACCAGATCTGTGAGGAGACAGTAGCGCTCTCCTTTCCATGCTTATTGAAGAAACTCTCCTGCTACATGTGTGTTCATTATTCATAAATGGCAAATTTCAGGCTGACGTGTATATCAGAGGAGGCTCAGGCTGTCTGATCTTCATCTGTGTGTTCGGTACTAACGGGGCGAACGAATCCCTTAAGTCCAAATATGAGTGATTTTAATGCACACTTTTTCTGTCTGTTTTGCAAGCGCATATATCATATGCGTGACGTCCGGAGTGATTTCTCAAACATATCTTGTTGCAGTTCAGTCACGCTTGATTACAGTGAAAGATGCTCAGTTGAATACCTGATGACAATATGACTCAGTACTCAGATACTGTATAATAGAAACATAATGTTACTGTTTTACAAATGTGCAAATATGAGCTTTCTCTAGTACCCGCACAACTTGTCACTACTTACTGGTTTGCTCAGACCTTGAAGTAAGTGTGCGCGTGTGCGCGTGCGTGTGTGCGCGCGTGTGTGCGTGCGTGCGTGCGTGTGTGTGTGCGTGTGCGCGCGTGTGTGTGCGTGCGTGCGTGTGTGTGTGCGTGCGTGCGTGTGTTTGTGCGTGTGTGTGTGTGTGCGCGTGTGCGTGTGTGTGTGTGTGTGTGTGTGTGTGTGTGTGTGTGTGTGCGTGCGTGCTAGTGATGGGATTTTCGGCTCTATTTTGAGATGCGGCTCTAATGGCTCTTCTTACTGTGGAGAGCCGGCTCTTTCGGCTCCCAAACGGCTCCCCATATATATTTTTTACATTATTAATTAATAGCTTAAACCTTAATTTTTTAACATTTTGTTTCATTATTGACATTGTTAAGCACTTCGCTTGTGATGAGTAAAAATGCTGCATAACAATGCTTTATAAATAAAACTTTTATTATAACCAATTATTAAATTATCACAAAATAGAACGCAATACAGCTTGGCCAATTGCCTGCCGTTTCCACAAAAAAAGTGGAGACTTTTTTTTCAGTGTTTCCCCACCACATTATTAACTGAAAGATGTGTGGAGCACACGTTTGACATGCGGGCAGTGGAGACATTCTTTGCAGTGTTGTCCGAAACGATATGTGGTAGTGTAAAGAAACACCCCTCAAAACAGGGGAAGGAACATTTACCTGACGAAAATTAATGTTGCATTGTGTTCCAGGTTTGGAAAGTGCTAAAGTAGGCTAAAGTACTTGAAAATGTAACTGTATTTTGTTTCACAACAAATAGATGTCTGACTGAATCGATGTGATAAAAAAGCGAATTATTTCGAGTATATGTATAAATATTTAAGTTTAAGGTGCTGGGAAATATTGAAAATGGCCTTTTTCAATATTGAAAAGTGACGTACAAGTGCTTGAATTCCACCTTGTAAAGGTGTATGAACCCGGCATACATAACTTTGTTCATTGCGCTGAAGATGTGCACGACCTCGCTTCGCACGGGGGTCCTCACGCAGGGGCGGAGCCACCGCGATTGCGTCATTTTCGGCGCACGGACCCTCACGCTGAGGAAATAAACTCTCCGCTCTCTACCACTGGCAGAAGCAGAGGAGGGAGAGGGAGAGACAGCGAGACACCGAAGGACAAATAAAAACGATGTTGGAAAAAAACTGTGGCACTTGCAGAGCACAAGCGCAATACTGAAGGAAAAGGCGGCTCCCAAATAGGATCCTAAAACGGCTCCCATTGCGGAGCCGGTTCCAATCGTTCACTTCAAAGAGCCGGCTCTTAGAACCGGATCGTTCGCGAACGACACATCACTAGTGCGTGCGTGCGTGCGTGCGTGCGTGCGTGCGTGTGTGTGTGTGTGAGAGTGAGAGAGAGAGTTGATTGTTTCTTCCCATCACTGCCTTGGACTCTGTCCATATTGCCCATATTGGTATCAGTTCTGTAGCAGGGCTTGGTTTAAAGCCTTCACACTGGGGACTTCTGTAGATCTTTTCCTCTCTTGCTAAAGATGATTGATGTGGATCACCAGCTGTAGTCCTCTGGCCTGCTACATGCCTGCACAGGGCCCATGGATCAGCATGCGTGTACATCAACTCCATCAGAAATCCAGGTGTGAGATGTTCTCACATCAGTTCCAGATTGCATTCTGTTTGAAGATTTTACACTAACATACACTTGAAAAAGTCTCAGTTTTAGATTAATGGAGCTCTTGTGGGTCTCTTTTAACGTTGTCTTGAATTTTAAATATTATTTAGCAAGTGTAGGTTATTATCCCTTATTTGAACTATCAAGAAAAAATAAAATAAAATGTTACAGCAACACTACTCACAAATCACAGGAAATTTTGCGTGACATGGTCACACACTAAGAAGAAAGGCCTCCTACCACCCTGTCAAACACACACACACACACACACACATATACATTCTGAAGTGCCTGACCATGCTGTGATATTGGGGGTGCACTGGCCTGTCACAGGTCAACGACAGCTTGACGGTCTCGGCCTGCTCTCCCTGCAGGTGACCAGATCCAGTCGGGTTCTCCTGGGGAGGGCGGGACAGATGCGGGCCCTTGGAGACCCTTCACGCTCCCTTTGATGCGGCTGGGCTCCGACCCACGTGACGGGGCACGCTGCGTACCGCCGTGTCATGGTCGTTTGGTGAGCGCAGGTCTCTCCGATATCAAGTGGCCGCTTCCGGGAAGCCATGGCTGAGGTAGAGGCGCTCTGTCTCCCAGGGGCTGCCGGCAGACTAAATAACCGCTTATTTGCCATCATCCTATCTGCTGTTTATGAACAGCTGTTTATCAAAAAAAAGAGAGAGTGAGAGTTTAAGTTTGGGGAAGAAAAAGAAGAAAGTGCTTCTCCTCAGCTCCAGCTGCAGCTGGGTCTCTAAAGCTGTGTCGCCCTCCCTGAAGAAGTCCTTAAATTGCCTTTTTTTTTCTGTCGTTGGTCCCTGTTAAGTATATGTGGAAGGTCTTTTGGCTGGTTTTTGATGTGTGTTTGAGGTAGTGAGTAGTATGTGGATAAAGACATCTTATTTAGTGGATTAGTGTAGCAATATGAACAAAAGCAATACAGACCCATGTTGAAATTCAATTCCTCATTGACCTTGAGAAAGAAAAAATTGTGCATACACTACTTCATGGGGGGGGGGGGGGGGGGGGGGGGGGGGGTTGGGGGTTTGTCCTCAGATCTAAGAATGTGAACATGGGAATGCTGGTCAACATTCTAGTCATTCCTCAGTAAACTCTATAATTTAAACTCTAATGGTTTATTCTAAAACATTCTGGTGTTTTCTTTGTGTCTGCCTGCCATTTTGTTCACCTGTATTACTTCTCAATTTGTTGGGTATTCTTGTCAACGCTGACTTCCTGAGCTGGAGTTTTATTCTGTGTGTGTGAGACGGAGAGAGTCTGAGGGGCCCCCGGTGCATCAGGCAAGCTGTGGGACCAGGGGCCACTCGCCATATTCTGTTTGATTTGATGCTGCGTGTGCATGAACCCGTGTCTGCTGCCTTCTGCTCTGTTATTTCCTGAGCTTTCCATCCGTGAGTCACAATTCAAGGTTGACCAGCCTCACTGGAGATGGAGTCCTGCTCCACCTCTCCTCCACACAGCTCCACCACATGGGGGTTCTGCAGAGTTCAGCTTTCCCAGTGCGTGTTGGTTCTGTTGTGTTTGGGCCACATTGTGTTGCACATGCGCCTAGTTTCAGTACTTGTCATGTGTCCGTTTGTATTTGTGTGTCTGCATGTGTATATTAATGTCGTTTTTGCAGGTGGGTGTAGCACATTTGCATATTTGGGTTGTGACTGTGCCCATTTGTGTGTCTGGGTGCAGGGATCCAGAGTGCCTTATTCCCAGGATACGGTCTACACCAGAGTGCCTTATTCCCAGGAAACGGGCTACACTGGACCTTCAAGGCTGCCTGAGGTGACCTTGTGTGGCATTTTGAAGCTGATTCATCAAATGTTCTGTGTCTGTGTCTCTCTTACATTGTCAGCCGACAAAGAAACAACCATTGAATGTGGTTGGATTGAATTGGATGAGACACAATAATGCTATGACCTTGTATATACCTATTCCTCATTTTAACGGACTGAACACCTTAGACTATTTGTACATTAGTCTTTATTTAAGAACAATGGCACTTTAGGCATATGTCAGTAGGAATTCAGATCTCAGTATGGCAATGGGTAATCAATCATTTGCTATTTGCTGTGGGTTTTAAGGAAAAGTTTAATTCCAGTCAAAGATTAATTATTAATTCATGAAGAACTACACATGAACCAATAGATTGTATGAGACTGGAAATTTTCATTTAAATATCTCAATGATTCTATGAGATCACTAGAGAAATTATGAGAAATTAAACTTCGCAACAAGGGTGCTGCACCTGTGCAAATGGGTTCTCAATCATATAAGTTGGTCGGATCATTACAGATTATCCAGTCACCCAAGCAGCTCTGACAAAAAGTCATTTATCGTGCCTGACTGGCAGTTTGAACTGGTCTAGTGTAATTATGCCCTCAGATCACGGAACTTTAATCGCTGTTACAAAGATGCCCAGGCAAAGATGAGTGGGAAAATAGAGAGTTTTTGAAGACTGAACGCGACCATTTTAACAGAACGACATGTTTGAATTAGATGCTGGAGCGCTGGCTCTAAATGGATTTCTGAAGTGGTTGTTTGTGGGGGTTTTCAATCGGACGTAACCTTGAGTCTGTTTTTTTTATTTATGGAAGGTCTGTAGGATTTAAGTGCCAGTATAGCATGAAGACGCTGAATACATACACTTCGTTTTCTCTCCCTCTCTCTCTGTCTTTTTGTCCTGGTTTTAAAATTGAAAATTCTGCTTCTAAAGTTGCACTATTGTCCAGGTAATTAATGGAATGCTGAGAGCGAGGTCCAGGTGCTTAATTTTTTTCCCCTTTTCTAATGACTAATAAGGATTGCAAATACAGGTTAGTGCTTTTGGGGTTCCTCTTTTTATATAAATCTATGCATAATACATGCATTTAAATGAAAGGACTCTGACCTTGGTGGTAGTTCATTTCAAATCCACTGCATTTGTTTTGCATGCTGAGGTTAGGTTTAGCATAACAATCAAAGTGATTCTATTTAAAATGCACCTATTAATTCTTACATTTCAAATGCTTAAAAGTTTGGAAAGGATTGGAATAGCAGTTCTGCGCTACTCCAAAAGTTTATTTGGAACTAATAGCTTAACCTTTTACTTGGTCTGTAACCAAGCATTGTTGTGTTTTCTCTGACATACACTTTGGTAAGTCTTTGCTGTCTTTTAAACTTATTCAAGCAGACTTAATATCTGTAAAGTTTCTGCCCTTCTTGTGCTTCTAGCGTGCAGTTGGCTGAAATTCTGAGCTCTGGCATCGGTACCCAGCCTTCATACACCCTAACCCTAACCCTAACCCTAACTCTAGTGCAGCAGGGTAATGCTATGGGTCTCAAAATGGAGGGCCTTACTAAATCTTGTGGCTCTGTCAGCGTCGTGCTTCAACCGAACACTGAAACAGATGTTTATGTTCCCACCCCGTTGCTATTTTTGACTGAGTGGCATCTTCATTGACGCTAGGCTGAGAGATATCTGATCCTTCGTGAGTCTGTTCCTGAACAACGGCCAAAAAATAAACAAGTGGAGTAAAGTAATGTGTGCCTTGTGCCTCGTGCGTGATCTTGATTTGAAACGCATAGTACTTGGTATCGCTTTCACACAGGCATGCTTTGAATATCTGGTGTCCCTTGGCTCTGGTATGCACTGTTACTTTTCTAAGACTTGTTCATACAGCCAAAGGCTTGTGCCACCGAGGGTAATTTTTTTGTAGCTTTTCCTTATTTATTTAACCAGAGAACGCAACGTCCTCCTTTTCATGTGTGATGTTCCTTTAGGAGCAGCCTCTGGGGGGTGTAGCAGACTCGTGCAGTCTCCATGTTCCCGTGGACGCTGAGCTGATGTCCTGTGTGGTGTCACACTCAAGTCTTCAGCAGCACGGTCGTCCGCAGCGCCTCTAACGCTCTTCCCTTCTGCAGCCCACATGCGTTTTGTGAGGCACCTTATTCGTCCGGATTGTCCATGTGCCTGTTGTAAACATGCATGATTTGACCTTGCTTTACAAGTTATCAGAGACAAGACCCCCTGAAATGTAATGCTGTATATAGGGGGTAAAACACTGTACATGAAATAATGCTATTTCATACAAATTTATATTTTCCCACAATACCTTTTGGATTTAAGATCAAAATGACCAGGACTGAACACAGGGACTCTTGGCTTTAAAGTATTAGATTTTTTAAATGTAATAACTCACTTTATTTAGAATATGATAAGCAAGTTATAGCCTTAAGTTATAACTTCTGATCTCTGTCCGTGCCATGTATGTTTTGATGAGAGCAAAATGTATCAAACACATTTTACAACGTACATATTTAGAGTTGATATATTTTCAGTGATTGTTATTTGTTGAGGTGTCATATGACCACTTTTTTTTTTTAATTAACACCTTGAAATTATTTTACCCAATATACTTGTTTGGTATTATCATGCTACATTGTTAATCACAGTAGTCTTGAATTTGTTTGATTTCTAACTACATGCTGAATGTACCTCTACCTCTCTACCATCTACAACTTCGTATTTGCAAGAGCACAATAAGGAAATATTCAGATTATTTGCATAATAGTAATTTATTGAAATCTGAGAGATAGAATTCACCAGCTTTTAAGGAACTGTAGTGACAGGAAGTGACTCAGACCGTGGCGTTCGGGGCGTGTGAAGTAACTCCCAGTCTCAGTGCTCAGAGGTTTCTGAGCACCGAGGCAGCCACAGAACTTCGGAGGGAAGGAAATTGTATGGGAATAAAGGGCAAACAGGAGATTCAGGTTTAAGATTGTGTGTTCACATGCAAGGAATTTAAAACAAATGGAGGATATATCTGATGCTTCCACTAAACCCACTAACACTAGTTGTATTGGTGCAAAACTAAAAAGGTTAACAAAACTGATGAGGCAAAGTCTCATTGAAAAGAAAGTAAAGAAAAAAGCAAGAATGTGAAATATATGAATGTTTGGATTTAAATATTAAAACAAAAGGCAATGTGTGTATTTCTTGGTACATAATTTTGAGCAAACTGGTTTAGTATTCTGATGTTTGCAGAAAGTTAACTATTTTACACTAGTTTGTGAGACAGAATCCATCGTATGTCATGAGTAGATATGGGACACGTTTTTGTAAACCCTTGTTTGCTCTTTTTATTTTTTACAACACTGATTAAACGTGACAAAATGATGATGCTAATATGTAAAACAACCTTTTATTTTTGTGTGCATGTGAAAATTCAATAAAAGTGATAACCATGGTAATTATTTTAATTAATGACTGAAACCAACATTAAGTGGCAATATTGATTATTGTCCCAACACTAATCACGACCCAACATTTATGTAAGACATCCATAGCCTTCCAGCTGGCCATGTGGAATGCCACACTGATCAATAGATGAAGATAAAAGCTCAGAGCTGTTGTCCATTCATTGTGATGCAGAACAGGTAATTACAGGTCAAAGGACTGATGCTGTCTTTGGTATAGAACACAGAACTGATGGACGGGTTATGTTTGAAACCCTACTTGTAGAAGAGGGTGCATCGCTTCACTTAAACACAGCCCTCCTTATTTTACAGGGATGAACAGAGGTTTCATGTAAATAACTGGGATCACTTTTTAGCTCCTCAACTGTGTCTTGTATATACATTTTTGAAAACATGCTTTAGTAAACACATTGTATATGACCTCCTCCTGCTTTAAACACACATGGGTGAAACCAGGACTCAATAAATTATGTTTATCTTTAAGGTTAACCAGTGACATACATTTAGAAAGTAGAACATAAAATAATGTTCTACAAAATAAAGTTGACAGAAGAATGCAAGCACGATCAGCGAAAAATTGATCAAAATGTTCAAAAAGTTTGAAACACAAATATTAAGTGAGATTCCTTTCTGATTTTAGTGTCTCACGACATAATTAAGTACTGGTCAAGATTAAAACTGTACACACACACACACAAAACAAAAACAAACAAACAAAAACAAAAGAACAAAAACATTTTCTTTTTTTATAAGAAATCATTGCTTTGCAATTTACCTCACCTTCAATTTACATCACAGTTCTCTCCCACATGACCACATGAATGTAAACACCTCTTGTCTCTTCTTAATTGTATTACATTAATACTTAATATATATACTTTTTTATTTTACATGTTATAGTTCACATCAGCACAGTTAGCTAGCATGGTAATGAAATAAGGCAAGACTCACATAACTGTGACATCACAAATTCATAATACTGATAGTTAAGGTCGGTGTCTTTTCTGTGTTCTGTTTTGTTCTGCTTTGGTCTTGTTTTGACTGAGGCAGTATTTCTTCAGCTTGGCTCTGGAACCATGTATTCCAACTTCTGGTCAGAGGAGGGGCTTAAGAAGAAGCTAGGATCATCATCTTGTGTTTTCTCTCCATAACCGAACTGGTAAAATCATGTTGGCAAACTGAACTATGCTATAACTAATTAATGAAAACAAGTTTGTTTTGAGATAAAAGCTTAGAAATTGATTTTTTTTGTGTGTGAGGGAAGGATTCGGCATATATTAGCCTCTAGAGTACAAAGAAGAAGTGCCTGCCATTCTAAAAGATACATACTGTGTGTCAGGTTTTCGCCTTATGCCTTGATGCACATGTTTTGGTGAGGGGCTGCAGACTGGTCTCTGTAGTGGCACAGACGTGGGCGGGGTGAGATGCCAGCTAGATCAGTTCGCCTCATGCCACAAAGCGACCTCTGCCGTGACTTGTGTGCCTTAAAACAGACATTAGGGAGCCATTTGGCTGAGTGTGAATTGTAATAAAGGTCCAGTGCTGGCAAAGCAGTTCATTCTTGGATGAGGTGTCACACAGCGTCATCTTAAACCCTTCAGCTTCTGTCTTAGTGAAAGTTAGTTCAGCTGCTCATGAAACCACACAATGACTGATGCTCGCGCTTTGAGATCAGAAGTCATTACATCACAGGTGGTTTGTTTCATTTTGTTTGATTGGTGGGTTGGGGTGACGGGGGGTCCCTGCCAAACTCTCGTTTTCAAGTGTTCATTTACGCTCCTGTTCATTTACTGCTCCCTGTTTGGCCCAAACCACGGAATCAACATGAACCATGCAGGACACCGTAAAGATACCACAGAGTCATGGCGCAAGGGCATCTGAGCGTCTGGAGGCTCTGGTGGTGGGCGGCGCTCAACTGTTGGGGCACCGCTGGGAAGGACGGGCGTGGCTCGCTGAGATGCCGGACGTCCTCGCTCTCCGATGGCTTTCAGGCCCGTTTTGCGTGGAGCATCTCGATGAGCAGGTTGTTGCAGGGAACGTCCCCGTTCAGGTGCTTGTAATAGAGGTACTCCTCCGCCTGCAGGCTGATGGCCCGAATCTCGGGTAGCCGCAGAAGCAGCTGGCCGAACTTGTCCGTCTGCTGAGGGTAGTTGCACATGACGTAGTCCAGCAGCGCGGCGTTGACCTGTTCCTGAACGCTCTCCACCAGGTGGAAGTTCTCCAAGTTCTTCACGTCTGGGGAGAGGAGAAGCAGACGGATTTCATGAAACGCATGCACTCATCTTTGGCTCTGAACCCTTTCTGCTCAGATTTTTCTCAAGAGGTTTGGAGTGAAAAGGGAATCAAGTGGGGGAAAGAGATCTCCAGAGACGTCTTGCCGCGGAGAACGTGAATTATGCAGATACATGAAGGCCTTGCAGCGGTATAGCTATTAGTCCCACAAAACACAAAAACAGACGTGAAATGGAACAGTCCTGCTCAAGAAGGTATCTCAGAATTATTGTATAGATCTCTAAATGAAACTCTGTAAATTACATGATTTAGAAACTTTTGGATTTTATGCTTAAATATGCCAGCAAAGCAGCGGTATCTCAACACTACCTTCTTGTACAGGATCTTACAGTGTGAATGATATCTGACACAGGGGGGCCAGCTGTATGTGTTCTGTAGCGTCACATGAAGGTCTACCTGGATAAATGGCTGGCGGTGTAATGTATGAGGCACTAATGAATCCCTGGTGTGTGGCTAAATTTAATCAGGTTGGAGGGGCTGCACCATGTGATCTTTTATTAATTCCTTTGACCCGGGGTTGAAGCATGGCTGTTGCTGTACCCCTATCGCTGTGCGCAGACGGGTCCCGGGTCCCTGCTCCCTCCCTCGACACCTCCCAGCCACTGTGAAAGGAGCCGGACCCGCCCGGCCAGAGCTAATGAGGCAGCTGGCTGTCCGCTCTCCCGCCCCGAAAAATAATCTCCACTGGCTCAGCCGCCGGATACTGGGAAAGGGGGGGGGGGGGGTGTAACAGGGGGGTGGGGGTGATGTTACAGCAGCGTGTAATGAGGTCTGTAGAACGAGCAGCGAGTCCTTCATGGTTCCAGCGAGGATGTTCTCCCTGACCCCTGGGTGACACCGGTGGGCAAACTCGGGACAGGGGGCGGCAGTGGATGACTAATTACAACGCTCCTGCTCCACCCCTGCGATTTTAGTCATGGCCAGAAAGTAATAAATACAAACAAAAAAACGACACGGTCAACAAACAAGATGCGTTCATAGCCCCCGTCGATTGTGTTTGGGAGGGGTCGGCTGTGTGCGGAGGGCTCTCGTCCGAGCGCTTCTGAGGAGCACTGCGCAGAAGGTCAGGCCGCACGTCCGTCATGGCAAGCCAGGTTTGCGACACGGGGGAGAGGTCGGAGGTGAAGCCGCCTCACTGTTCACACAAACCAACCCACTGCCCTCATTACACCCACTGGGTAAGAGGACTGCATGAAAAATTTTACCATGGCTTCTCAGCCCAGATTTCTCAGGCTACATGATGAATGAAAGAATTAAAGTTGGCGAGGGGGATCAGAACTGAACTACAGAGATTACCAGACTAATTAAAGAAATATTATACAAAAAAGATTGATTTTAATTGCTAATTATTGTGAGACTGCTTTAGAACATGGAAAAAAAAAGGGTGGGGTTTTATAAAACACAACTGATCGACAACTTGATCTCTTCTCCCCTATGCGAGTAAGAATCGCTGTTTGTTAAATTTTCTCCACAGGAAGAAACACAATCATGCACTGCTGACAGCAAAAAAGACAGAGAGAGAGAGAGACAGAGAGAGAGAGAGAGAGAGAGAGACAGAAGAGAGAGAGTGACAGAGAGAGAGAGAGAGAGATAGAGAGAGAGAGAGAGAGAGAGAGAGAGAGGGAGAGAGAGAGAGAGAGAGATAGAGAGAGAGAGAGAGAGAGAGAGAGAGAGAGAGAGAGAGAGAGAGGAGAGAGAGAGAGAGAGAGAGAAAAGCATCAGTTGCCATTCAGTCAAAGCAACGCACGGTAAGCACTCAGATCTTCTACCTCGACGTTTAGCCACTGTGGGACTAATTATGAACTTTTTTACATGAGCCTGTGTGTGCGGCTCTGTGCAGCTGCTCCAGACCCGTAGGTTCTGCTCAATGTGCTGCTCATTTCACTGGCGATCACGCCAGACGACCCCCCCCCCCCCCCCCCCCCCCCTCCTTTCACCGGGATGTGTTTTTGTCTTTCTTGTTTTAATTAGATAGGATTTTCCCAGTGGAAAAAAAAAAGACCCAGAAGGGATATGGGAATTCATCCCAGCTACCCCAACAAGCCTCTTAGGGGCTGATGGAAATATAATCGCAGCGTGAGCCGCCATGAATCCAAATGTATTGTACACATACAAACCACGTGATGTTATGACTGGATTTACTGCCAAAAAATATATTATTACTGGAGCATGTAAAAGATATAAAATGATGCTCTCTGTTGTATAGTTATTATCCATTATTGTTCACTGGCGCCCTACAACCAGTGTGTATTGATTTCATTTTACTGGTATGCATATTGCAAATGAAGATACACTTGGGTATGGATTTTCACCTCTAATAGTTTAATCAATGACCAATTAAATCATAGCAGGACATTTGAAAGGCAAATGATGAAAGCCCTGACGTGCGGGAGGGCTGCAGACACGACGACATCCTCTCAGAGCGTGACAGCAGTGATCCTGATGGAAAAACATGCTGTTTGGCAGCACGGCAATGAAACCTAACAGGCTAATACCGTGGGGGCGGCCCTGCGTGCGTGTGTATAAATCTCCTGCAGGGGGCGCTGCAGGGTTCAAAGAGCAAGGTGTGCCTTGTGCGTTTTCCGCTTTTGCTTTTAGCGGTGCGCTGTAACCGGGCGCCGTCGCTCCTGTTCATCATTAACCCCAGCGCCCGGCGCGCACCAATCAGAAAGGGGGGCGGTGCTGCTGCTGCCCTCTGGCCCAGAGTCAGGACGGCGAGCTCCCACCACCCCGCCTGCCACGCCACTGCCTGGGGGGGACCACGGTCAACGTCCACCTGCTCACCTTCCAACAATATTTACCCCACTGCTGATTCCAGCCTTTTCCTTAGCTTATAGGAACTGGAGAGCAAAAGAAGGTGTTACAATGTGCATGTGTGCATAGAATTTACAAATATGCTCAATGGTTTTTCCAAGATGAAATACTAATGTGTATTATATTACCATAATATAGGAATCCTATGTATGTCCACTTATTAGTCCCCTCTTAGTCCTGTTATTCCTTCTGTCTCTTTGGCCTGTTGTTAATTAAACAGCTACTAGTCTGTAGGCCTGTTTCACCTTCTCCTCTCCTTACGATGGAGTCCATGAACATCTCAAACATCCACCTGCTGGTTGGTCTCACTGCCACCACTCCCACACCACCTGCAGCTTTAGAGTAAATCATGCGCTAGTGTTTCTCAACATGAGCGCTGGAATACTACTGAATTATTCTACCTATCTTTATTCAAATCACCTTGTGTAAATGCCATTATCAGTCCTAACTTAAAGATGGCGCCCACGTTAGTTCGTCTGCTGGTCAAATCTTCCCAAGCTACCAAAGTGGCTTGAACACTCATTACGAGCATGACGCCAGCTGTCCGCAGGTCGTCTTCTGCTGTCAATCAAACTTTCAGTCCCTCTTTATCTCTATCTCACTCTCCGTCTCTCCCCTATCTCTCACTCTCTCATTCCCTCCCTCTCTCTCTCTCTCTCTGTTAATGATGCATATCAATGACTCGAGCTCTTGCCTTCTTTCTTGAAGGGACGTTCCTCCTAACTACGCCGTGAAGAGCCAGAAGGAACGAGCTGGCAGAATAAAGCATGCAAGCTCGATCTGCTCCTCCCTGGTCAAAGTGGCCCGCTGGGCCCGTGGAGGCCGACACTATGAAAGAGAATTAAACAGGACAGCTGCAGCTGGGGATGCATTAAGTCCAAAACTCCGCCCGTCGCTGTTGGGTTAAGCAGGTAGGAGAGGCGTCCCGGTCGCCCAAGGATGGGTTTGATTCCACTCGCCACATTGGGGACTTGGGGGCAAAAGCCTGGACTGGGGGTGGGGTGAGGTGGATGATGGGTGGTGGAGGGAGAAAAATGCTTTAGGTGTGATGAAATAAACAGGAGAAACTTGGGCCCTTCTGTGTCTGTGAGGCGTGTGGCCTCTTCTCCAGAAGAGAAACAAATTTGCATCTGGTTATTCATCACTGGTTATGAATCTGATTTGAGTATTATTAAGTGCTTCATGCTCCATGAGTATCTACTTGTAACCCAGGCTACTTTTATTGTAGGACTGGAAATGGGTTAATATCCCTTTAAGAAATAAGACATACTTGTGAGCGGCAACGAGTTAGACAGACTGAACATAACTTGCCCTTTCTTTTACGTCGACGCGACATTGAGAAGCAGCAAAGCAAACTGCTACGAGCGAGAGATTAAAAATTGAGATTTGTGCAGATACATTGCCAACTGAGAAATATACGGAGGTGCAATTGTTCTAATCGCAGGTTTAGGACAGATTGTACAGTCAAATGAGAATTGGTCAGGTTTTTTTGTTCACCCTTTTCTTGGCTACGCACATGGACATTCGTCACTACATGAGGGCCAAGATGGCGAGCCACCCACGAGTTCTCAACGGATATTCAGAGGGATTCGACGGCGAGCACAGTGCAGTTTGAGTAGGAACTGTTTTGAGATCGGATCGCTACGGTAGGAAGGACTTTGATTGGTGGAGTTGCTGTAAGGCGGAGCCGGTGAACACGGGGAAGATTAAATTTTTCTTCCTTATATTGAGGACTGCCATATTACAACTGTGAGCCAGTGTAAAAGCGCTGTGAGATGTAAAGTAACCGCCATTGTATTGTTGTTCTGTGTTTTGAAGGAAAAACTTGTTACATTCTATTTTTTTTTTCTTTTGGTATAATTTGGGTAATCCATAAGACAATATTGAGGTATTACATTGTTATAAAAAGAACATAAATTAGCATTAGAACCCAAGGTGCTTTAAATATATCCATTATAAAACAATTAGCTTATTGACCATTAGGAATTAATAATTAGGAATTAATAAGTCAATAATAATCTAAAAATACTATTATTACTATACAATACCATACTACTAATACATTACAATACTATAATTGGTAAATACATCTAAACATAGTAGTGGAAATAAAATAAAATAAGTAGACATCAAATCTAGGAGGATTCCAAGGTAAAATATTTTATTTTATTTTTATTTTTAAAAAAAAGGGGGATTCGAGTTTTAATTGGTTGAACACTTGAAAGCCTTATTGTCCTGATTAAAACCCAACTTGTTAATGGTCTTTTGGTATTTGGAGTCTACTTCTCTTTTGTATTACCAGTGAGCATAAAACTACTCCTAGAACCTAGAACTGGTCCATAACCCTTCTGGAGTGTAATCTTATTACCTACTGAGGTAAGATAGGAGGGACACACGGGTTACAAGCAACTTCTTGGCGAGCCAGCCAGGAGTAGTTAGGACTTGTTAACTGGTACTTAAGTAGCAATAATCCCTAAATTTAAAATAAATAAATAAACCTTAAACAAAATGGAAGTAGTTGAAACTGAGAGAATTAAAGTACCGAATGCACTACTAGTTAGTGGTGCCACTAATACCGAATTGGATAATGATTTAAGTGACTATTTAAGCAGATATGGCCACATAAGTAGGATCATTTGGGTTGACGAGCCTACCTCACTTTACCATAGATCTGTTATTGTTGAGTTTGACAGTGGTCTGGCAGTCAAAACCTTAGAGGCCCAGCTTCCTTACAAATTTGAGCACCCTCATCAGCCTGATGTTATTTATGAGATTAAAGCCTTGTCTAGTGCATATGTCCCCACAGTCAGTAGTAGTGCCACCAAAGGGTATTTGGAGGAATTGCGGAGAATCGCTAAACTCAGTGGGAAATCCTTTAATGATCTATTGGCAGAGGAGCTTGCTAGATGTAAAGAAGTAGAAATAACTGAAGCAGACTGCATGGGAACTGACTGTATCCCAACTGCAAGTAGCAAAGAGCTTTCCTCTCCCAAGTCCTCATCACCTGTTCCCAGTGGCCAAAGCAAAGAAAAAAAGGGAGACCGGACGCCGATTATTAATCAAGGTCCCATAAGAGCGAGGCACACTCCTACCATCCCATTAGATGATATGAACCCTCCCGAGGTTCAACGAGTGGTCATTGAGCATATTGTTCGGAGTGAGGAAACTACTTCACATACACATTCTCCAATCCGGCTGAGATCCTTTTCTGGAAAAATTCCCCGTCCGGGAAATGAAGTCGATTATGAATCTTGGCGAAACAGCGTTGAGCTTCTTCTTCAAGACCCAGCTGTTTCTGACTTGCATAGGACTCGTAGAATTCTGGATAGTTTGTTGCCTCCAGCTATAGACCTAGTTAAGTCATTAGGTCTCCAAGCATCCCCCACATCTTACTTGTCCTTGCTAGATTCTGCTTATGGGGCTGTAGAAGATGGTGATGAACTACTAGTCAAGTTTTTAAACACCTTGCAAGATGCTGGTGAGAAAGCTTCTCAGTATCTACATCGGTTGCATCTAGTGCTAACTGTAGCTGCTAAGCAAGGGAGTGTGTCTTCTAGTGAGTTTGAGCGACAATTGTTGCGCCAGTTCTGCAGAGGTTGTTGGGATAACCGGTTGATTGCAGAGCTCCAGCTTGAGCAAAAGAAAGATAAACCCCCATCATTCTCTGAGTTGCTACTTCAGTTGCGCTGTGAAGAAGATAGGCAAACCGCTAAGGATTGCAGGATGCGGAAACACTTGGGGGCTGTGCGTGTAAAGGCAACTTCTCAAGTGATGAGCATTTCTGATACCTCAGATTCCAGTGCAGAAGACATTACATCTCGTTTAAAGAACCAGGTGGCTGTTCTGCAGGAACAGGTAACCAAGTTGAAAGTGAAACAACCACGAGCCGTTGATAATGAAGGTGAACTAGTTCAAGAACTAAAGAAGCAAGTAGCTGACTTACAGAGTCAGGTGACCACCTTACGTTCAAGGAGCTCTTGGAAGGCTGAGCCAGTGGTCTGCACCAAGAAATCCCAGTCTGTGCAAGTAACACTGCAGGATGTTACCCCTACCTATGCTCACAAATCTGACCGTCCAAAGGCTTGGTATTGCTTTAACTGCGGTGAAGATGGCCACATCGCCAGCAAATGTGCAAATTCCACAAACCCTTCCCTAGTGGCTCTTAAACGGAAGCAGTTGAGGGAGAAACAGAATGCCTGGGACTCTCAGCAGAAGTCTCCTCCAACAGCACATTTAAACTGACCTCAGCCTCCGTTGCGGGACAAACAGGGGCTGATGCACGAGTAGAGCGTCCCCACAAGCACAGAGCGACCAACCAATATATTAGCATGGAGGATGAACCATTATCACTGCCCAAGGGTTTAGTCGGGGAGAAATGTATGTCAGAGATGTACATAGCAGGCAGGAAATGTGCTAGCGTCTTAGATACTGGCTCTCAAGTTACCACTATACCTCAGTCCTTCTATGAGCAAAATCTCTCACACCTAACAGTTAACCCACTCAGTGATTTGCTAGAAGTCGAGGCTGCAAACGGACAACGTGTTCCTTATCTTGGCTACATTGAAGTGGATGTTGTTTTTCCTGAAGGCTTCCTTGGTGTCCAAGTTGAATTGACAACTCTTGCCCTGGTTGTTCCAGACAGGCGTACTGGTACTTTGCCAATGATCTTAATAGGTACAAACACCCTGGACCAGGTGTATGAAAAGTTTTCCAAACAACATCCTAGTAGGCATCATTCCCCTCTGGCCTATGGGCTTAAGACGGTTTTGAGGTCTCTCGCATGCAGGTTCAAGCAGAAAGAAGACAGTCAAATAGGCTTAGTACATCTGCCTAGGACTGGACCTAAAACTATTCCAGCTGGCAAGAGTTTAGTTTTAGAAGCAGCGGTCAGAATGTCCAATCGAGGGACAGATAAATGGGTTCTGATGGAACCATCTTCCACGTCTACTCTGCCTGGAGGGTTGCTGGTCACAAGTTGTTTACTTGCTCTTCCAGACAATCCAAATTCAAGACTCCCGGTAGTTTTAAAAAACGAAACTGGGCATGACATTGTACTTCCATCACGGCAAGTCCTTGCTGAGTTGCATTCCTTGCAGCAAGTGTGCGAAATTAACTCAGCTGTTGAGAGAACCCTGACGGAGAACCCTGACTCAGTTAAACATGGAAAATTGTGCTTTGATTTTGGTGACTCACCGTTACCTCCTGAGTGGAAAGAGAGAATTTCTAGGGAGCTGAATGCCATGCAGGAGGTTTTCTCTCAACATGATTTGGATTTTGGTAGAACTGATAAAGTTAAGCACCATATTAAGTTAAGTAATGAAACCCCATTTAAGCATAGAGCCAGACCCATTCATCCCTGTGACCTGGAAGCTGTTCGCAGGCATTTGCAGGAGTTACTTGAGGCAGGAGTGATCAGAGAATCTGAATCGTCCTTCTCCTCTCCCATTGTTGTAGTTAGGAAGAAGACCGGGGATGTCCGATTATGCGTTGACTACCGGAAATTGAATTTGCAGACCATCAAGGATGCATATGCTCTGCCCAACTTGGAGGAAACTTTCTCAGCTCTAGCAGGTTCTAAATGGTTCTCTGTATTAGATCTCAAGTCAGGGTATTATCAGGTTGAAGTAGAAGAGTTAGATAAGCACAAAACTGCATTTGTTTGTCCTTTGGGGTTCTGGGAGTTTAACCGTATGCCGCAGGGCATCACCAATGCTCCCAGCACTTTCCAGAGGTTAATGGAAAAATGTATGAGTGACCTACACCTGAAGGAGGTCTTGGTTTTTTTGGATGATTTGATAATATTCTCTGATAGCTTGGAGGAGCACGAGAGCAGACTGCTCCGAGTGCTAAGTCGCTTACAAGAGTATGGGCTGAAGCTTTCTCAAGAGAAGTGTAAGTTTTTTCAGACATCAGTGAGATACTTGGGACACATCATATCTCAGCATGGTATTGAGACAGATCCTGAGAAAATACAAGCTTTAAAAACCTGGCCAAGTCCTAAAACTATCAAGGAGTTACGTACCTTCTTGGGGTTCGCCGGATACTACAGAAGGTTTATCCAGGACTACTCCAAGATTGTGAAACCCTTGAATGATTTGACTGTTGGCTATCCACCACTAAGAAAGGGAGTCTCTCACGGGAAGAGAGCACACCATCATAATCCAAAGGAACCCTTTGGACAGCGTTGGACTGATGAATGTCAAAAAGCCTTCAGCCTGGTTATTGAGAAACTCACAAGTGCCCCTGTTCTGGGCTTTGCTGACCCTAAACTACCATATGTGCTCCATACTGATGCCAGTACAACTGGATTGGGTGCTGCACTGTACCAGGAGCACAAAGGAGTTATGAGAGTTATTGCCTATGCTGGTCGTGGGTTGTCATCGAGTGAAACTCGATATCCAGCTCACAAGCTTGAGTTTTTAGCCCTTAAGTGGGCTGTGACAGAAAAATTCTGTGATTATTTGTATGGTAGTTCATTCACTGTGGTCACAGACAGTAATCCTCTGACCTACATATTGACTTCCGCCAAATTAGACGCAACCAGCTACAGATGGTTATCAGCCCTTTCAACTTTTAGTTTCAAGCTTCAATATAGAGCTGGGAGACAGAATCTTGATGCTGACGGTCTCTCTAGACGACCACATGACCAGGAGCTAGACGATCTACAAGGGAGAAAAGAGCAGGAGAGAATTCAGCAGTTTATTCACTGTCATGCATCTGAGATGGAAGACATGGCCATTAGATCAGGGGTAGTTCAGGCCATCTTTGAAAAACATCAGACTCAGCAGGCGTTAGCCGATGACACAGATGTAATTTCTTGTTCTCTTATTGAATCAGTAGCTATGAACACAGAAGCGATTCCAGGCAGTTTTGACCCATCTCAGCTTCATGTTGGCTCACCAATGATTCCAGTGTTCTCAGAAGAAGAGATAAGAGGCAAACAGAGGGCTGATCCTGTTATTGGTGTTGTCAGTCACCATTTGGAAACAGATGAGACTGTACCTCCCTCAGTTAGAGCAGAGCTTCCAGAAATTTCCTTGTTATTACGTGAGTGGAAAAAGCTAGAAATGAAGGATGGAATTCTCTATCGGAGACGGCAAGACAATGGAGAGACTCACTATCAGTTAGTCCTCCCTGAAGCACTAAGGGATATGGTCCTTAAGAGTCTCCATGATGACATGGGCCATCTAGGTATAGAGCGTACTCTTGACCTTGTTCGGAATAGGTTTTATTGGCCCAGGATGAGTGTACATGTTGAAAGAAAGATCAAGACATGTATGAGATGTGTATGTCGGAAGGCATTACCTGAGAAGGCTGCTCCTTTGGTCAACATCAAGGCAACAAGACCCCTGGAGTTGGTCTGCATGGACTTTCTGTCATTGGAACCGGACGCACATAATACCAAAGATATTCTAGTTATCACTGATTTCTTCACCAAGTACGCAGTGGCTATACCAACGCCTAACCAAAAGGCTCGTACAGTAGCTAAGTGTCTTTGGGAGAACTTCATAGTTTATTATGGCATCCCTGAAAAATTGCACAGTGATCAAGGACCAGATTTCGAATCAAAAACAATAAAGGAACTGTGCGAGATCATGGGAACACACAAAACTCGCACCACGCCATATCATCCCAGAGGAAACCCTGTTGAACGTTTCAACCGAACTCTTCTGAGTATGCTGGGAACCTTGAGGGATCATGACAAGAGACACTGGCGAGACTTTGTGAAACCATTAGTACATGCTTATAACTGTACGAAACATGATTCGACTGGGTTCACACCGTACGAGCTTTTGTTTGGAAGGCAACCCCGCTTACCGATTGATCTGGTTTTCAACACCCCGCTGAACAGGAGTCAGTTGCATTCACATTCACAATATGTGCAGCACTTGAAGACGCAGCTACAGGAGAGCTACAGAATAGCTTCCCAGAATGCTGAGAAAGCAGGACTAAAAAACAAAATTCGTTTTGACAAGCGAGTAACAGAATCTGCGTTGGAGGTAGGAGACCGTGTTCTGGTCAGAAATGTGCGCTTAAGAGGGAAACATAAACTGGCTGATAAGTGGGAGTCCTCCAGTTATGTTGTTGTGAGCAAGGCTGGTGATTTGCCTGTGTACACAGTGAGACCTGAAAACAAAGATGGGCCCACAAGGACAATACATAGAGATCTTTTACTGCCATGTGGGTTCCTTCCCATGGCTAATGAAGAGCCTGAGCAACCCGTGGTTAGGAAAAGACCTCCTACTCGCCAAAACCCTGTCATTGAAGATCAAGAAGAGTTAATGATGGAGCATGATGACCAGGAGTCCATTACCTATCGTTATACTCTCGTGCCAAAGATGTTTGTTAGGGAGGGACTCCAGTCACCTCTCGAGTGTGAAGCTCTACCACATAGATCAGAGAGAATGCCTCAACCATCTACCTCTCATGATGATGCCCAACCTCACACTAGTCCTGAAGCCACATTGTTAGAGGATGTACCTGACATTGTTGCCCCAGGAGCAAGAGAGGAAAATGGGTGCAGTCATGTGGAAGACCTTTTGCCTGTGGATGATCCAGTTCTAGATGATGCAATGAGTCAAGGTGCGCTTGTCTACGAATTCCATGGAGGAACTGCGAATGATTCAAGAACTGAACTAGAGCACATTGTTACAGAACCTGATGTAGATGTACCAGAAGCCATCCTGCACGAACCACGCACTCAGGATGTCCGTTCTGAACATATTCCTGAGGAAACAGGAAAAAATGCTCTAATCGAACAAGACTGTGAAAACACAGGGGGAGTTTATGAGGATGAATGTACTCCCTTAAGGAGATCTGTGAGACAGAGAGAAAAACCAAAGATCTTGACTTACCCTGAGTTAGGGAATCCCCTTGTCTCTGTAGTTCAGTCTCTGCTCCAGAGTCTAAGCACAGCTATTACTGAGTCCCTTATGGAATCTAACCATGTTAGTTAAAATTGGCAAGACAAATTGGAGCCTTGCACAGGGACGTGCAAAGAGTAAGGAGGGGAGGGTGTAACCCAGGCTACTTTTATTGTAGGACTGGAAATGGGTTAATATCCCTTTAAGAAATAAGACATACTTGTGAGCGGCAACGAGTTAGACAGACTGAACATAACTTGCCCTTTCTTTTACGTCGACGCGACATTGAGAAGCAGCAAAGCAAACTGCTACGAGCGAGAGATTAAAAATTGAGATTTGTGCAGATACATTGCCAACTGAGAAATATACGGAGGTGCAATTGTTCTAATCGCAGGTTTAGGACAGATTGTACAGTCAAATGAGAATTGGTCAGGTTTTTTTGTTCACCCTTTTCTTGGCTACGCACATGGACATTCGTCACTACATGAGGGCCAAGATGGCGAGCCACCCACGAGTTCTCAACGGATATTCAGAGGGATTCGACGGCGAGCACAGTGCAGTTTGAGTAGGAACTGTTTTGAGATCGGATCGCTACGGTAGGAAGGACTTTGATTGGTGGAGTTGCTGTAAGGCGGAGCCGGTGAACACGGGGAAGATTAAATTTTTCTTCCTTATATTGAGGACTGCCATATTACAACTGTGAGCCAGTGTAAAAGCGCTGTGAGATGTAAAGTAACCGCCATTGTATTGTTGTTCTGTGTTTTGAAGGAAAAACTTGTTACATTCTATTTTTTTTTTCTTTTGGTATAATTTGGGTAATCCATAAGACAATATTGAGGTATTACATTGTTATAAAAAGAACATAAATTAGCATTAGAACCCAAGGTGCTTTAAATATATCCATTATAAAACAATTAGCTTATTGACCATTAGGAATTAATAATTAGGAATTAATAAGTCAATAATAATCTAAAAATACTATTATTACTATACAATACCATACTACTAATACATTACAATACTATAATTGGTAAATACATCTAAACATAGTAGTGGAAATAAAATAAAATAAGTAGACATCAAATCTAGGAGGATTCCAAGGTAAAATATTTTATTTTATTTTTATTTTAAAAAAAAAGGGGGATTCGAGTTTTAATTGGTTGAACACTTGAAAGCCTTATTGTCCTGATTAAAACCCAACTTGTTAATGGTCTTTTGGTATTTGGAGTCTACTTCTCTTTTGTATTACCAGTGAGCATAAAACTACTCCTAGAACCTAGAACTGGTCCATAACCCTTCTGGAGTGTAATCTTATTACCTACTGAGGTAAGATAGGAGGGACACACGGGTTACATACTACATAATTTATTTTGGTATTAAATAAAGGCACAAAGCAATATAGCCATATCAATATTATTGTTTCCTTATGTATCTGCTAACCAATGGAGGAAAAGATCTCCGCAACTAACAGCAGGGTCTGAGGTGTTTTGTTACTGCTCACACGACTGGCCTCTAGTGTCCTCTGCGCTGATGAACCTTTGACCATACCTGCCACTTCAGAAATCCAACATTCAGGCCAGTGCGAAGACGCCACCATCAGAACTGCTATCTTACCCAGGAACTTACAGCCAGGGCTCAGAGAAGAACGCTGTCTGAATGACTGCAGCCATCCGGCAGTGCTGGTGTGTGTGTGAGGAGGCTGTGATCCTCTCTCCCTCATGATAGACAGCACCAGACTGCTACTCGAGCACGACGCCACAGTAAAGAGGAACAAGACTGCGATGAAGGAGGAGGCTGATGATGGCGTGGCCGGTTTCAGATCCGAGACCAAAGGAAACGCTCCATGATGTAAAAATGGGAGGGCCAGGAAATGAACATGTCGTCAGTGTTTCTGAGATGAGGATGACGATACTCTTGCTTTTTTTTATTTGTGTGGATCTGGTAGTTCACAGAAATCTCTCTTTAACACCTTCAACCCTCTGTCTCTCTCTACCTCAGAGAATGAACCCTCTGCAGGGTCTAGTTTACATTCCGTCCACTTTCACACCCGGTAATTTCATGCACACAAGAGTGACGGGGCGCGTCAAAAGCTTCTTGTTTATAATAACGTGACAGAAAATCATTAGGGGGTCAAGTACCCACACATCTCCCCCTAAAGTCCTGGAGCAGCCCAAACACTGGCCATAGTGCAAACCACACACCTAATGAGGTCATTAAAGGCAACCTCCCATCAATATCTTTTTTCTTATTATTTTCCCCTCTTTTTGACAAATTTGAATTAATAATTCACCAGAGTGCCTGGGGATGTATATTTTGTGAGTGAAGGACAGTTAATCCATATCAAGATTCCACCCCTCCTCCCTCCCTGACACACACACACACACACACACACACACACACACACACACACACACACACACACACACACACACACACACACACACACACACACTATGTTGCTTCTGTTCTCCTTTCTAGTCAGACTATCGAATGTGGCTTATGCTGACTAAAGAACAGATCTTATGCATCTCTCCAAATATGTCCCCTCCTCCAAACAACAGCAGCAGAATGCTCTATGATGAGAGCCAGGAGGCCAAACAGGGGTTTAATTTATTCCACCATGTTAGTAGCTTCTGCTCTCTAGTAGCTCAAGGGTAATATAACATGACATGTTTGTAAGCTGCCTGTCAAAGCTAGGCTAATTTATGTTGCAGCAGACTGTACGTTTCCAGCAGATCTGTTAATAGGAGGAAAACGATATCTAACGTCCTTATGCCGACACAAGGGTGACATGCCACGCCAGATATGACAAATTGAACAATATGTATAATTAATTTGGCCCACTCTTTATTTAATACAGTGAATCAGAGCTGAACAAGAGAAGCCAGACCTCTGGTGATCAGTTATTCTCCCTTTTCTCAACTGCCAAAACCGTCTATCTATTCTGAGGCAGTACTGGGTGATTATTAGGCACACAATGGAAAACAATCAGTAAATTCTCCAAATAATTAAGATATAATAAAATAAGTATACACACACACACACACACACACACACACATATATATGTGGGTTCGTAAACTAAGTATTTATTAGGCTACATTGTGTGGTTTATTTAGCATCAGTGTGTTATTCATACTTGGAGAGGCATCCCGTCTAGAAATGGCCATTCTGTAGAAACAACGGCAGGTGAGTGTGAACTAAAAGTGCCTTCCACCAGCAGCCTTACACACACACACACACACACACACACACACACACACACACACACACACACACACACACACACACACACACACACACACACACACACACACACACACACACACACCTCAGCTTGACCTTACACACACACACACACACACACACACACACACACACACACACACACACACACACACACACACACACACACACACACACACACCTCAGCTTGACCTTACCGAATGCTTTCCATTCTTACGAAACTCCTCCCCCTAGCCGGGGCTGATATTGAACTGACCTGTTATTTTTATAAGCGTCTCTGAAGAGTAAGCCCTCCGACGACCCCACACATGGTGCTGGACGGGCCTGGTGTCCCGGTTTAACGTTACAGGAAGACTTGATGATGCTGCATTTTTTCCAGGGGCAAGACAGTGCTGGCATTCCAAAGCTTTGTTGCTTTAAATATACAGCAGCACACGTGAGAGGTGGGGGGGTGGGTTTGGGTTTAGAGAGGACAAGAGGGGGCGCCGTAGCACCTGTCATCTCGTTCGGGCCATGTGGTGATGGCTCTGGTTTCACAGGCCTGAGTTCAGGGGGTGGTTGCTTTGTCCAAAGGTAGGAAGCAAAAACTTTGTGACGTCTTGCTGAAGCATCGCCAGCAAGATGAATGCTGTCAGCACCCTTCAGCTGGGGGTTTCACATCAAAATGTCACAGAAAAAAAAATGACAGCTATTTCTTATTTTTCCAGTACTGTAAAAACGGCAGTAGCTATTAAATTGATATTATTGAGGGATGTAAACCACTGAGAGATCTGGCAGTATCACATTACACATAACTATTGAAGCAACCCTCTCTTTACTATACTACACTTGTATTCAAAGCCCTGGGAAGTTATAAAGGTTACTTTTCTAATGCTATACTTTGCTTTAGAGGCCATACTACGTCTGCACTGCAGATTTTTTTACACAGATTTAGTGATTTTTAATCTGCAAAGGTTTTATGCAAGCAGCCCCACAAACCAGATTAACAATCATTTATACACGTGTTGGTCACTCCACGCGTCCTCATCTGCGCTCAGTGTGCATTTGACCTGGGGCCCCGTGGGTACGAACTGCTGCTTCGTGTGTTTTTCTCCTGTGTGACCGGCGGGGCTTTTTATGGACGGCCATGGCACAGAAATCTTTCTGTGGGATCGATTGAGAAATGACAAGCGAGGAGCGGGGGAGGGGCCCCGAGGGTGGCGATGAAGCTGGCGTAACACACTTATCTGTGTTTGAGCGCAATGTTTAAATACCGACAGCCACCTGATCGATAGAGCCGTCCCCACGGCGACCATTGCTTCGGCAACAGCCCTGACCGGCAGGCCCGGGGAAGCCGTCCCGAAGATGCGCGTTTTAATTGGTCGGGGCCGGGCCGGCGGAGTCGGACCCGCCCGCGCCCGTTACAGAACACCGGCATCCGGGAGCTGAATAACACCTCCAGCAGCTGCCGCCCACATGTAAAAGAAAACAAACTTAACGAAAACTCCA
>NW_027507499.1:0-2500 GCF_052324685.1 Brachyhypopomus gauderio
ATAAGTCCACCTTACCCCCGCCACACACAGTAACATGAGAGGCATGGGTCTTTTGTAACATCCATATTTCCCCAGGTTGATCGACACAAAACGGACAGGAGATACGGCTCGGCATACCTCGCCCTGATGCCTGAAGAGGCTACATGGTTAAGAGCCATGGCTGACATCTCTTACTGCTATGGAGACAAAAAGTGCTTGTATGTCTTTCAGAGTCAAGGGAAAAAAAATGACCAAAATTACCCCACCTCTTTCAAAGGGCATGGAAACATGCAGGCATGGATGGACCTATCGGGTTTACCATAATCCGAACATCAGTCAGTAACCAAGTCAGACATCTCAGCACTGAGAACCGCATGTTAGTTTGTAAAAGCATGTGCCATACCATGGAGACCTGCAGATCGGTTCTATGCATCTATACCTACCCTGAGTGATGCATTCAGGGTAAGAGAACTCAGAATGCAGGCATTGGATGAACCAATAAAAGGTTGAAAGAGTTATTCGTCTCTGTGTCTATTTAAAAACATCCAGAAAATCATCATTCTGTATAAAATACATTGCCTAAAAAGGTGCACTAAGAGCCGGCCACACACAGTAGGATGAGAGCCCTGGATGATTTAATACATCCAGAAAATCATCATTCTGTATAAAATACATTGCCTAAAAAGGTGCACTAAGAGCCGGCCACACACAGTAGGATGAGAGCCCTGGATGATTTAATACATCCAGAAAATCATCATTCTGTATAAAATACATTGCCTAAAAAGGTGCACTAAGAGCCGGCCACACACAGTAGGATGAGAGCCCTGGATGATTTAATACATCCAGAAAATCATCATTCTGTATAAAATACATTGCCTAAAAAGGTGCACTAAGAGCCGGCCACACACAGTAGGATGAGAGCCCTGGATGATTTAATACATCCAGAAAATCATCATTCTGTATAAAATACATTGCCTAAAAAGGTGCACTAAGAGCCGGCCACACACAGTAGGATGAGAGCCCTGGATGATTTAATACATCCAGAAAATCATCATTCTGTATAAAATACATTGCCTAAAAAGGTGCACTAAGAGCCGGCCACACACAGTAGGATGAGAGCCCTGGATGATTTAATACATCCAGAAAATCATCATTCTGTATAAAATACATTGCCTAAAAAGGTGCACTAAGAGCCGGCCACACACAGTAGGATGAGAGCCCTGGATGATTTAATACATCCAGAAAATCATCATTCTGTATAAAATACATTGCCTAAAAAGGTGCACTAAGAGCCGGCCACACACAGTAGGATGAGAGCCCTGGATGATTTAATACATCCAGAAAATCATCATTCTGTATAAAATACATTGCCTAAAAAGGTGCACTAAGAGCCGGCCACACACAGTAGGATGAGAGCCCTGGATGATTTAATACATCCAGAAAATCATCATTCTGTATAAAATACATTGCCTAAAAAGGTGCACTAAGAGCCGGCCACACACAGTAGGATGAGAGCCCTGGATGATTTAATACATCCAGAAAATCATCATTCTGTATAAAATACATTGCCTAAAAAGGTGCACTAAGAGCCGGCCACACACAGTAGGATGAGAGCCCTGGATGATTTAATACATCCAGAAAATCATCATTCTGTATAAAATACATTGCCTAAAAAGGTGCACTAAGAGCCGGCCACACACAGTAGGATGAGAGCCCTGGATGATTTAATACATCCAGAAAATCATCATTCTGTATAAAATACATTGCCTAAAAAGGTGCACTAAGAGCCGGCCACACACAGTAGGATGAGAGCCCTGGATGATTTAATACATCCAGAAAATCATCATTCTGTATAAAATACATTGCCTAAAAAGGTGCACTAAGAGCCGGCCACACACAGTAGGATGAGAGCCCTGGATGATTTAATACATCCAGAAAATCATCATTCTGTATAAAATACATTGCCTAAAAAGGTGCACTAAGAGCCGGCCACACACAGTAGGATGAGAGCCCTGGATGATTTAATACATCCAGAAAATCATTATTCTGTATTAAATACATAGCCTAAGAATGTGCACTAAGAGCCGGCCACACACAGTAGGCTTATAGGCCTGAATTTAATTCCTCCAGAAACATATGGTATACAGCTTTAAGGAGGAAAATAATTACTACGGTGGAGTAATGCTGCCATCTTTTGGACTTTAAACGCCGGTGCGCCCTGCACATTTGAATGCAAAATGCTGGGTCTTTTTTTTCCTCCATAAATTAGTAAAATGTTTAAAATAGTTACCCCACTTTAGGCATACTCTGAGCCCGCCACACACAGTAGGATGAGACACATGGATGATTTAATACATCCAGAAATTAGTAAAATGTTTAAAATAGTTACCCCACCTTAGGCATACTCTGAGCCCGCCACACACACTAGGATGAGACACATGGATGATTTAATACATCCAGAAATTAGTAAAATGTTTAAAATAGTTACCCCACCTTAGGCATACTCTGAGCCCGCCACACA
>NW_027507499.1:15000-27500 GCF_052324685.1 Brachyhypopomus gauderio
AATTGGAACATAGTGCGATTTTTGAACACAAAATCATACGTATGGTATAACATTTTTATCGACATAGAATTATTTTCGCCGAAAACTGACGCCTATGGTATACCAAATGAAGCGACATAGAATATTTTCCACTTGAAAACTTCGTGCTGCTGGTATATTTATGGACTTTGTGCATATTCTGAAGATTACTACTTGTATATGGTCTAACTCAGGAAGGGAAATAGACTAATTTCCAACAAAAACCTCATGCTACTGGTAAATTTAAGGACTCTGTGCATTGCCTGAAGATTACTACTTGTATAAGGTATAACTCAGGAAGGGAAATAGACTAATTTCCAACAAAAACCTCATGCTACTGGTATATTTAAGGACTCTGTGCATTGCCTGATATGACACTTCAGAGTCAATTTACACCTATTTCTAAGCAAGATAGAAAAAAAAACTGACAATTTTTCTTGATCCTGGGGATGTACCCGAGCTAAAGAGCATGTTTTTCGGACACTTTTATGCTTTTTTCCCTTAAAGCCACCACCTGGCAATGTTATAGCATTGGACTCTGTGCATTTCCTGAAGAAAATATCTTGTGTATGGTCTAACAAAGTAAGGGACATAGACTAATTCACTCATAAAACTCCATGCTTCTGGTATATTTAGGGACTTTGTGCAATTTCTGACTTGAAAACCTCCACATGATGTTGGTATAATAACTTTACCTCATGCCCAGATGAGTGCACCTTCATCGGACACTTCAAACTAGGCTGAGGTGTCTGGAGGGTCCACCCAGTGGCACGTACATATGGTATAACAGAAAAAAAAACGATGGAGTACCGTGACATCTTGTGGACTTTAAGAGTCAATGCGCCTTCCAAATAAGATTAAACTGTGCACTTTTTTTCTAACAGCATTAACCATGGTATAATTTAAACTAAACTCTCCCTCTTTTATTCTAAGTTCATTTGGCCATGGTATATTTTATTTAAAATGGCCTTTTTTACTCAAAGTGTCTTTTCTACTGGTATATTTAATTTAAAAAGGCCTCTATTTTATTCTAAGTGTCTATGCCTCTGGTATATTTAATTTAAAAAGGCCTCTTTTTTATTCTAAGTGTCCTATGCCTCTGGTATATTTAATTTAAAAAGGCCTCTTTTTTATTCTAAGTGTCTATGCCTCTGGTATATTTAATTTAAAAAGGCCTCTATTTTATTCTAAGTGTCTATGCCTCTGTATATTTAATTTAAAAAGGCCTCTTTTTTATTCTAAGTGTCTATGCCTCTGGGTATATTTAATTTAAAAAGGCCTCTATTTTATTCTAAGTGTCTATGCCTCTGGTATATTTAATTTAAAAAGGCCTCTTTTTTATTCTAAGTGTCCTATGCCTCTGGTATATTTAATTTAAAAAGGCCTCTATTTTATTTCTAAGTGTCTATGCCTCTGGTTATTTAATTTAAAAAGGCCTCTATTTTATTCTAAGTGTCTATGCCTCTGTATATTTAATTTAAAAAGGCCTCTATTTTATTCTAAGTGTCTATGCCTCTGGTATATTTAATTTAAAAAGGCCTCTATTTTATTCTAAGTGTCTATGCCTCTGGTATATTTAATTTAAAAAGGTCTCTATTTTAGTCTAAGTGTCTATGCTACTGGTATATTTTATTTAAAACGGCCCTCTATTTTAGTCTAAGTGTCTATGCCTCTGGTATATTTAATTTAAAAAGGCCTCTATTTTATTCTAAGTGTCTATGCCTCTGGTATATTTAATTTAAAAAGGCCTCTATTTTATTCTAAGTGTCTATGCTACTGGTATATTTTATTTAAAACGGCCTCTTTTTTATTCTAAGTGTCTATGCTGCTGGTATATTCCTTGGACTTTGAAAAATCTTAACAGCGCCTAACCCTTAAATAGGGGATGGTCGGAATACGGAACACGCAATACGCAATGTGCAATCCCAGCGCGACCTACTGCTTAGGGATGGCTGCAATACGGAACACGCAATGCGCAATACGCAATGAGCAATCCCAGCGCGACCTACTGCTTAGGGATGGCTGCAATACGGAACACGCAATACGCAATGAGCAATCCCAGCGCGACCTACTGCTTAGGGATGGCTGCAATACGGAACACGCAATGCGCAATGTGGAATGTGCCTTTCCCGCCCTCTTGATTAGGGACCAGGTGTGTTCTATTAAGGAAGCTTAATAACTTTACCTCATGCCCAGATGAGTGCACCTTCATTGGACACTCCAAGTGGACAGATGTGTCTGGAGGAGCCACCCAGTGGGCAAATGCGTATGGTATAACAGAAAAAAATGGACTTAGTGCATTTTCTGATCAGACACTTCAGACTGGATTTACACCTATTTCTAAGCAAGATAGAGAAAAAAACTGACAATTTTTCTTGATCCTGGGATGTACCTGAGCTAAAGAGCATGTTTTTTGGACACTTTTATGCTTTTTTCACTAAAAGCCACCACCTGCTGCTGGTATATTTAAGGACTCTGTGCATTGCCTGAAGATTACTACTTGTATATGGTCTAACTCAGGAAGGGAAATAGACTAATTTCCAACAAAAACCTCATGCTACTGGTAAATTTAAGGACTCTGTGCATTGCCTGAAGATTACTACTTGTATATGGTCTAACTCAGGAAGGGAAATAGACTATTTCCAACAAAAACCTCATGCTACTGGTAATTTAAGGACTCTGTGCATTGCCTGAAGATTACTACTTGTATATGGTCTAACTCAGGAAGGGAAATAGACTAATTTCCAACAAAAACCTCATGCTACTGGTAAATTTAAGGACTCTGTGCAGTGCCTGAAGATTACTACTTGTATAAGGTATAACTCAGGAAGGGAAATAGACTAATTTCCAACAAAAACCTCATGCTACTGGTATATTTAAGGACTCTGTGCATTGCCTGATATGACACTTCAGAGTCAATTTACACCTATTTCTAAGCAAGATAGAAAAAAAAACTGACAATTTTTCTTGATCCTGGGATGTACCCGAGCTAAAGGAGCATGTTTTTCGGGGACACTTTTATGCTTTTTTCCCTTAAAGCCACCACCTGGCAATGTTATAGCATTGGACTCTGTGCATTTCCTGAAGAAATATCTTGTGTATGGTCTAACAAAGTAAGGGACATAGACTAATTCACTCATAAAACTCCATGCTTCTGGTATATTTAGGGACTTTGTGCAATTTCTGACTGAAAACCTCCACATGATGTTGGTATAATAACTTTACCTCATGCCCAGATGAGTGCACCTTCATCGGACACTTCAACTAGGCTGAGGTGTCTGGAGGGTCCACCCAGTGCCACCCAGTGGCACGTACATATGGTATAACAGAAAAAAAACGATGGAGTACCGGTGACATCTTGTGGACTTTAAGAGTCAATGCGCCTTCCAAATAAGATTAAACTGTGCACTTTTTTTCTAACAGCATTTAACCATGGTATAATTTAAACTAAACTCTCCTCTTTTATTCTAAGTTCATTTGGCCATGGTATATTTTATTTAAAATGGCCTTTTTTACTCAAAGTGTCTTTTCTACTGGTATATTTAATTTAAAAAGGCCTCTATTTTATTCTAAGTGTCTATGCCTCTGGTATATTTAATTTAAAAAGGCCTCTTTTTTATTCTAAGTGTCTATGCCTCTGGTATATTTAATTTAAAAAGGCCTCTTTTTTATTCTAAGTGTCTATGCCTCTGGTATATTTAATTTAAAAAGGCCTCTATTTTATTCTAAGTGTCTATGCCTCTGGTATATTTAATTTAAAAAGGCCTCTTTTTTATTCTAAGTGTCTATGCCTCTGGTATATTTAATTTAAAAAGGCCTCTATTTTATTCTAAGTGTCTATGCCTCTGGTATATTTAATTTAAAAAGGCCTCTATTTTATTCTAAGTGTCTATGCCTCTGGTATATTTAATTTAAAAAGGCCTCTATTTTATTCTAAGTGTCTATGCCTCTGGTATATTTAATTTAAAAAGGCCTCTATTTTATTCTAAGTGTCTATGCCTCTGGTATATTTAATTTAAAAAGGTCTCTATTTTAGTCTAAGTGTCTATGCTACTGGTATATTTTATTTAAAACGGCCTCTATTTTAGTCTAAGTGTCTATGCCTCTGGTATATTTAATTTAAAAAGGCCTCTATTTTATTCTAAGTGTCTATGCCTCTGGTATATTTAATTTAAAAAGGCCTCTATTTTATTCTAAGTGTCTATGCTACTGGTATATTTTATTTAAAACGGCCTCTTTTTTATTCTAAGTGTCTATGCTGCTGGTATATTCTTGGACTTTGAAAAATCTTAACAGCGCCTAACCCTTAAATAGGGATGGTCGGAATACGGAACACGCAATACGCAATGTGCAATCCCAGCGCGACCTACTGCTTAGGGATGGCTGCAATACGGAACACGCAATGCGCAATACGCAATGAGCAATCCCAGCGCGACCTACTGCTTAGGGATGGCTGCAATACGGAACACGCAATACGCAATGAGCAATCCCAGCGCGACCTACTGCTTAGGGATGGCTGCAATACGGAACACGCAATGCGCAATGTGGAATGTGCCTTTCCCGCCCTCTTGATTAGGGACCAGGTGTGTTCTATTAAGGAAGCTTAATAACTTTACCTCATGCCCAGATGAGTGCACCTTCATTGGACACTCCAAGTGGACAGATGTGTCTGGAGGAGCCACCCAGTGGCAAATGCGTATGGTATAACAGAAAAAATGGACTTAGTGCATTTTCTGATCAGACACTTCAGACTGGATTTACACCTATTTCTAAGCAAGATAGAGAAAAAAACTGACAATTTTTCTTGATCCTGGGGATGTACCTGAGCTAAAGAGCATGTTTTTTGGACACTTTTATGCTTTTTTCACTAAAAGCCACCACCTGCTGCTGGTATATTTAAGGACTCTGTGCATTGCCTGAAGATTACTACTTGTATATGGTCTAACTCAGGAAGGGAAATAGACTAATTTCCAACAAAAACCTCATGCTACTGGTAAATTTAAGGACTCTGTGCATTGCCTGAAGATTACTACTTGTATATGGTCTAACTCAGGAAGGGAAATAGACTAATTTCCAACAAAAACCTCATGCTACTGGTAAATTTAAGGACTCTGTGCATTGCCTGAAGATTACTACTTGTATATGGTCTAACTCAGGAAGGGAAATAGACTAATTTCCAACAAAAACCTCATGCTACTGGTAAATTTAAGGACTCTGTGCATTGCCTGAAGATTACTACTTGTATAAGGTATAACTCAGGAAGGGAAATAGACTAATTTCCAACAAAAACCTCATGCTACTGGTATATTTAAGGACTCTGTGCATTGCCTGATATGACACTTCAGAGTCAATTTACACCTATTTCTAAGCAAGATAGAAAAAAAAACTGACAATTTTTCTTGATCCTGGGGATGTACCCGAGCTAAAGAGCATGTTTTTCGGACACTTTTATGCTTTTTTCCCTTAATGCCACCACCTGGCAATGTTATAGCATTGGACTCTGTGCATTTCCTGAAGAAAATATCTTGTGTATGGTCTAACAAAGTAAGGGACATAGACTAATTCACTCATAAAACTCCATGCTTCTGGTATATTTAGGGACTTTGTGCAATTTCTGACTTGAAAACCTCCACATGATGTTGGTATAATAACTTTACCTCATGCCCAGATGAGTGCACCTTCATCGGACACTTCAACTAGGCTGAGGTGTCTGGAGGGTCCACCCAGTGGCACGTACATATGGTATAACAGAAAAATAAACGATGGAGTACCGGTGACATCTTGTGGACTTTAAGAGTCAATGCGCCTTCCAAATAAGATTAAACTGTGCACTTTTTTTCTAACAGCATTTAACCATGGTATAATTTAAACTAAACTCTCCTCTTTTATTCTAAGTTCATTTGGCCATGGTATATTTTATTTAAAATGGCCTTTTTTACTCAAAGTGTCTTTTTCTACTGGTATATTTAATTTAAAAAGGCCTCTATTTTATTCTAAGTGTCTATGCCTCTGGTATATTTAATTTAAAAAGGCCTCTTTTTTATTCTAAGTGTCTATGCCTCTGGTATATTTAATTTAAAAAGGCCTCTTTTTTTATTCTAAGTGTCTATGCCTCTGGTATATTTAATTTAAAAAGGCCTCTATTTTATTCTAAGTGTCTATGCCTCTGGTATATTTAATTTAAAAAGGCCTCTTTTTTATTCTAAGTGTCTATGCCTCTGGTATATTTAATTTAAAAAGGCCTCTATTTTATTCTAAGTGTCTATGCCTCTGGTATATTTAATTTAAAAAGGCCTCTATTTTATTCTAAGTGTCTATGCCTCTGGTATATTTAATTTAAAAAGGCCTCTATTTTATTCTAAGTGTCTATGCCTCTGGTATATTTAATTTAAAAAGGCCTCTATTTTATTCTAAGTGTCTATGCCTCTGGTATATTTAATTTAAAAAGGTCTCTATTTTAGTCTAAGTGTCTATGCTACTGGTATATTTTATTTAAACGGCCTCTATTTTAGTCTAAGTGTCTATGCCTCTGGTATATTTAATTTAAAAAGGCCTCTATTTTATTCTAAGTGTCTATGCCTCTGGTATATTTAATTTAAAAAGGCCTCTATTTTATTCTAAGTGTCTATGCTACTGGTATATTTTATTTAAAACGGCCTCTTTTTTATTCTAAGTGTCTATGCTGCTGGTATATTCTTGGACTTTGAAAAATCTTAACAGCGCCTAACCCTTAAATAGGGATGGTCGGAATACGGAACACGCAATACGCAATGTGCAATCCCAGCGCGACCTACTGCTTAGGGATGGCTGCAATACGGAACACGCAATGCGCAATACGCAATGAGCAATCCCAGCGCGACCTACTGCTTAGGGATGGCTGCAATACGGAACACGCAATACGCAATGAGCAATCCCAGCGCGACCTACTGCTTAGGGATGGCTGCAATACGGAACACGCAAATGCGCAATGTGGAATGTGCCTTTCCCGCCCTCTTGATTAGGGACCAGGTGTGTTCTATTAAGGAAGCTTAATAACTTTACCTCATGCCCAGATGAGTGCACCTTCATTGGACACTCCAAGTGGACAGATGTGTCTGGAGGAGCCACCCAGTGGCAAATGCGTATGGTATAACAGAAAAAATGGACTTAGTGCATTTTCTGATCAGACACTTCAGACTGGATTTACACCTATTTCTAAGCAAGATAGAGAAAAAAACTGACAATTTTTCTTGATCCTGGGGATGTACCTGAGCTAAAGAGCATGTTTTTTGGACACTTTTATGCTTTTTTCACTAAAAGCCACCACCTGCTGCTGGTATATTTAAGGACTCTGTGCATTGCCTGAAGATTACTACTTGTATATGGTCTAACTCAGGAAGGGAAATAGACTAATTTCCAACAAAAACCTCATGCTACTGGTAAATTTAAGGACTCTGTGCATTGCCTGAAGATTACTACTTGTATATGGTCTAACTCAGGAAGGGAAATAGACTAATTTCCAACAAAAACCTCATGCTACTGGTAAATTTAAGGACTCTGTGCATTGCCTGAAGATTACTACTTGTATATGGTCTAACTCAGGAAGGGAAATAGACTAATTTCCAACAAAAACCTCATGCTACTGGTAAATTTAAGGACTCTGTGCATTGCCTGAAGATTACTACTTGTATAAGGTATAACTCAGGAAGGGAAATAGACTAATTTCCAACAAAAACCTCATGCTACTGGTATATTTAAGGACTCTGTGCATTGCCTGATATGACACTTCAGAGTCAATTTACACCTATTTCTAAGCAAGATAGAAAAAAAAACTGACAATTTTTCTTGATCCTGGGGATGTACCCGAGCTAAAGAGCATGTTTTTCGGACACTTTTATGCTTTTTTTCCCTTAAAGCCACCACCTGGCAATGTTATAGCATTGGACTCTGTGCATTTCCTGAAGAAAATATCTTGTGTATGGTCTAACAAAGTAAGGGACATAGACTAATTCACTCATAAAACTCCATGCTTCTGGTATATTTAGGGACTTTGTGCAATTTCTGACTTGAAAACCTCCACATGATGTTGGTATAATAACTTTACCTCATGCCCAGATGAGTGCACCTTCATCGGACACTTCAACTAGGCTGAGGTGTCTGGAGGGTCCACCCAGTGGCACGTACATATGGCTATAACAGAAAAAAAAACGATGGAGTACCGGTGACATCTTGTGGACTTTAAGAGTCAATGCGCCTTCCAAATAAGATTAAACTGTGCACTTTTTTTCTAACAGCATTTAACCATGGTATAATTTAAACTAAACTCTCCTCTTTTATTCTAAGTTCATTTGGCCATGGTATATTTTATTTAAAATGGCCTTTTTTACTCAAAGTGTCTTTTCTACTGGTATATTTAATTTAAAAAGGCCTCTATTTTATTCTAAGTGTCTAGGCCTCTGGTATATTTAATTTAAAAAGGCCTCTTTTTTATTCTAAGTGTCTATGCCTCTGGTATATTTAATTTAAAAAGGCCTCTTTTTTATTCTAAGTGTCTATGCCTCTGGTATATTTAATTTAAAAAGGCCTCTATTTTATTCTAAGTGTCTATGCCTCTGGTATATTTAATTTAAAAAGGCCTCTTTTTTATTCTAAGTGTCTATGCCTCTGGTATATTTAATTTAAAAAGGCCTCTATTTTATTCTAAGTGTCTATGCCTCTGGTATATTTAATTTAAAAAGGCCTCTATTTTATTCTAAGTGTCTATGCCTCTGGTATATTTAATTTAAAAAGGCCTCTTTTTTATTCTAAGTGTCTATGCCTCTGGTATATTTAATTTAAAAAGGCCTCTATTTTTTTTCTAAGTGTCTATGCCTCTGGTATATTTTATTTAAAACGGCCTCTATTTTTTTCTAAGTGTCTATGCCTCTGGTATATTTAATTTAAAAAGGCCTCTATTTTTTTCTAAGTGTCTATGCCTCTGGTATATTTAATTTAAAAAGGCAATACGGAACACGCAATGCGCAATGTGGAATGTGCCTTTCCCGCCCTCTTGATTAGGGACCAGGTGTGTTCTATTAAGGAAGCTTAATTAGCATCACAGCGGCTTGAAGATGGCAGGCAGACAGACGGTAAGTACCGCATTTCGGGCATTTTAAAACTAAATTAATCATATAAATTATAACTAATTTTGTCTCTTTTTTTCACTATCTTTGGCAGAAATGTCCAATGTGTAAAGTTAAGTGCACTAGGCTGAAAAAACACTTAAAAACGGTTCATGAAATCGATGACAAGGAGACCGGTTTGATAGCTAGGCTGGCTAGCAATCGTTGTTCAGTACGGCTAGATTGTGAAATCTGTGACAAGAAGTCTTTGGTGAGGTTGGACATGCACTTAAGCTCTACCCATAATGTACACGGTACCCAAAAAATGAAAATGGTAGCCCAGGCGAAGCGACTTTTTATGGGCAAATTGTTAGAGAAATACCGTAAGACCCAGAGTTCAAAAGACAGTGTAGCCTGTGAGACACCCGAGGAAACTGGTGACAGCCAAACTACATTTAACCCAGAGCCGGACACGTCTGAAGGGTCAAACTGTGATGGCCATGCCGTGGAAGAACCGGCATCCAGCCATTCTGAGTACGAGGCGGTGGGTTCACCATCAAGCTCAAGCGATTCTGAGGCCGAAGGCAACACACTTAGGAAGGGGAGGCATTTGATCTTACCCGAAGCTTTGGAAGGAACCAGGGTGGAAGTGGCCCTAGACGACTACCAGGCCTTTCACGTACGCTCTAATCCCACAGTGAAAGACTCAGAAAACGGCCAACAAAGAAGGACGCACGCCCTAAAATTCATTCTCCACATGGCCGAAGACACAAGCAAGCACGACTTCCATAGCCTTAAATTCATCCACAACCTGGAGAGACTAAGACAGTGGCCGTCTGCTCTGATCCAAAGCAAGTATAGCCACCCTACGGTACATATCATGCTTATAAACGCTATGTCTTTTATAAAGCACGCACGAGCCTTCCACCTGGACACACTGGGCCTTCAAACACACCAGATCAAACAGATACTCCTTCAAATCAAAAAGCTACTGAAGGATCACACTAGACATATGAGATGCCACCGGCAGGCAGTGAGAAGACTTAAATCAAGTATGTTGACATCCACATGCACATTCTGGAGAAATTACATCCATATGCATATGGTATAACCTTTGACTTATCCACTTACAGAACAACTAAAATCCACCCAGGATTTTGAGAGATTTATGAAGATAGCAGTAGTGGAAATACCCAGGCTCATAGGTGAGTGCCATAATACAGACATATCAAGCCCGCAACAGGTGCACATTTATAGGCATACATGTTTTAAACATGGTGGTTTTATCTTCCAGACCAGATGAGGGAGGAGGCCAGAGACGACACATATTGCCTCTTACAAGGGTATCTGACAGGGTATCTCGGGATGGTAACAGGCCATAGACCTGTGGTTCTTTACAATATGACCAAGGACCAAGTAGACAACGCAGACCAAGATGACAAAGGCCGTACAGTCGTCTGGGTAAGCCCACATAAGTCCACCTTACCCCCGCCACACACAGTAACATGAGAGGCATGGGTCTTTTGTAACATCCATATTTCCCCAGGTTGATCGACACAAAACGGACAGGAGATACGGCTCGGCATACCTCGCCCTGATGCCTGAAGAGGCTACATGGTTAAGAGCCATGGCTGACATCTCTTACTGCTATGGAGACAAAAAGTGCTTGTATGTCTTTCAGAGTCAAGGGAAAAAAATGACCAAAATTACCCACCTCTTTCAAAGGGCATGGAAACATGCAGGCATGGATGGACCTATCGGGTTTACCATAATCCGAACATCAGTCAGTAACCAAGTCAGACATCTCAGCACTGAGAACCGCATGTTAGTTTGTAAAAGCATGTGCCATACCATGGAGACTGCAGATCGGTTCTATGCATCTATACCTACCCTGAGTGATGCATTCAGGGTAAGAGAACTCAGAATGCAGGCATTGGATGAACCAATAAAAGGTTGAAAGAGTTATTCGTCTCTGTGTCTATTTAAAACATCCAGAAAATCATCATTCTGTATAAAATACATTGCCTAAAAAGGTGCACTAAGAGCCGGCCACACACAGTAGGATGAGAGCCCTGGATGATTTAATACATCCAGAAAATCATCATTCTGTATAAAATACATTGCCTAAAAAGGTGCACTAAGAGCCGGCCACACACAGTAGGATGAGAGCCCTGGATGATTTAATACATCCAGAAAATCATCATTCTGTATAAAATACATTGCCTAAAAAGGTGCACTAAGAGCCGGCCACACACAGTAGGATGAGAGCCCTGGATGATTTAATACATCCAGAAAATCATCATTCTGTATAAAATACATTGCCTAAAAAGGTGCACTAAGAGCCGGCCACACACAGTAGGATGAGAGCCCTGGATGATTTAATACATCCAGAAAATCATCATTCTGTATAAAATACATTGCCTAAAAAGGTGCACTAAGAGCCGGCCACACACAGTAGGATGAGAGCCCTGGATGATTTAATACATCCAGAAAATCATCATTCTGTATAAAATACATTGCCTAAAAAGGTGCACTAAGAGCCGGCCACACACAGTAGGATGAGAGCCCTGGATGATTTAATACATCCAGAAAATCATCATTCTGTATAAAATACATTGCCTAAAAAGGTGCACTAAGAGCCGGCCACACACAGTAGGATGAGAGCCCTGGATGATTTAATACATCCAGAAAATCATCATTCTGTATAAAATACATTGCCTAAAAAGGTGCACTAAGAGCCGGCCACACACAGTAGGATGAGAGCCCTGGATGATTTAATACATCCAGAAAATCATCATTCTGTATAAAATACATTGCCTAAAAAGGTGCACTAAGAGCCGGCCACACACAGTAGGATGAGAGCCCTGGATGATTTAATACATCCAGAAAATCATCATTCTGTATAAAATACATTGCCTAAAAAGGTGCACTAAGAGCCGGCCACACACAGTAGGATGAGAGCCCTGGATGATTTAATACATCCAGAAAATCATCATTCTGTATAAAATACATTGCCTAAAAAGGTGCACTAAGAGCCGGCCACACACAGTAGGATGAGAGCCCTGGATGATTTAATACATCCAGAAAATCATCATTCTGTATAAAATACATTGCCTAAAAAGGTGCACTAAGAGCCGGCCACACACAGTAGGATGAGAGCCCTGGATGATTTAATACATCCAGAAAATCATCATTCTGTATAAAATACATTGCCTAAAAAGGTGCACTAAGAGCCGGCCACACACAGTAGGATGAGAGCCCTGGATGATTTAATACATCCAGAAAATCATCATTCTGTATAAAATACATTGCCTAAAAAGGTGCACTAAGAGCCGGCCACACACAGTAGGATGAGAGCCCTGGATGATTTAATACATCCAGAAAATCATCATTCTGTATAAA
>NW_027507499.1:35000-36221 GCF_052324685.1 Brachyhypopomus gauderio
GTAGGAGTATTGCGGGGCCCCTGGAGGACCAGGATCGGGGTGATCGAGAGGCAGGGAGGCCGCAGCCTACGGGGAGACGAGCTCCACAGCGAAACCTAACACGGAGCGTGTGACCCCTCTCTCTAGCCGGGGAGCTAGAGGACCGGGACGCGTCTGAATTTAGGAAGACGGAGGTGACCAGGGCCACCTTCGAACCTCCAACCGCGGTCTTGCCCATTACAGGCACAGTCCGAATGATGGGAATAGCGACCCTCAGACAGGCGTAGCCCTGGGATGAACCCAGGGCCGCAATGTGCGTTCGAAGTGTCGATGATCAATGTGTCCTGCAATTCACATTAGTTCTCGCAGCTGGCTGCGTTCTTCATCGACGCACGAGCCGAGTGATCCACCGCTAAGAGTTGTACTCTTGGTTTTTTCGTGAGAGGCACCAAACATGATAAATGGTTTTTACCATTTTTCAAGTGACGGGCGCCCCGCCGTAGTGCCTGACCCGAGGGACAGGCACCCGAGCACGGGGTCTTTAAACCCGCAGCCCTCTGCGGGCCCCCTCCACACTCGGCACCCGCCCTGTCCGTCTCGGAGGACTGGGTGAGCACGCGTAGCAACGGGGTGTTGGAAAGGGGTGTGTGAATACTGAAGGACCCAGAGGCCTACCTCGTCACCGCCCGCCATGCTCCCAGGAAGGGAGGAGCACTCGTAGCGCTGCCCGAGGTGAGCTTGGGAGCTACAGCACACAGTGAACCCCTCTCCTCACCCGCCGCCCGCCATGTCCACCCCTCCCTGCGGAGAGGAGCACGCGTAGCACCGGGGTGTGGAGGGTGTGAAGACTAAAGCCACCAGGGGGACCACCCAGTCAGCGTCCGCCATGTCTCCAGTACAGGAGAGCACTCGTAGCGCTGCCTGAGGCGGGGTTGATGAGCTAGAGTCCACACGTGGCCCTCCCCATCACCGCCCGCCATGCCTCCGGTAAGGGAGAGCACTCGTAGCGCTGTATGGGGTTGGTTCGAAGACTAGTAGGTACCCGTCACCCGACGAAAAATGGAAGGCAACGGCCACACACGCGCAACCGCTTTGACGACGTCTGAGCCCAGGAAGACAAAGGTGGCGTGAGCCTCCTGCGAACCTCCCAACGCGGGTCTGGTCCTTTACGGGCACAGTCCCGATTTATAGCAACAGACGTAGGGTGCGTGGTGGTGCCGTGAGCCTGAGGTCACCGAATGT
>NW_027507500.1:0-5000 GCF_052324685.1 Brachyhypopomus gauderio
GTGACATCTTGTGGACTTTAAGAGTCAATGCGCCTTCCAAATAAGATTAAACTGTGCACTTTTTTTCTAACAGCATTTAACCATGGTATAATTTAAACTAAACTCTCCTCTTTTATTCTAAGTTCATTTGGCCATGGTATATTTTATTTAAAATGGCCTTTTTTACTCAAAGTGTCTTTTCTACTGGTATATTTAATTTAAAAAGGCCTCTATTTTATTCTAAGTGTCTATGCCTCTGGTATATTTTATTTAAAAAGGCCTCTATTTTATTCTAAGTGTCTATGCCTCTGGTATATTTAATTTAAAAAGGTCTCTATTTTATTCTAAGTGTCTATGCTACTGGTATATTTTATTTAAAAAGGCCTCTATTTTATTCTAAGTGTCTATGCCTCTGGTATATTTAATTTAAAAAGGCCTCTATTTTAGTCTAAGTGTCTATGCCTCTGGTATATTTTATTTAAAAAGGCCTCTATTTTATTCTAAGTGTCTATGCCTCTGGTATATTTAATTTAAAAAGGCCTCTATTTTTTTCTAAGTGTCTATGCCTCTGGTATATTTAATTTAAAAAGGCCTCTATTTTTTTTCTAAGTGTCTATGCCTCTGGTATATTTTATTTAAAACGGCCTCTATTTTTTTCTAAGTGTCTATGCCTCTGGTATATTTAATTTAAAAAGGCCTCTATTTTTTTCTAAGTGTCTATGCCTCTGGTATATTTAATTTAAAAAGGCAATACGGAACACGCAATGCGCAATGTGGAATGTGCCTTTCCCGCCCTCTTGATTAGGGACCAGGTGTGTTCTATTAAGGAAGCTTAATTAGCATCACAGCGGCTTGAAGATGGCAGGCAGACAGACGGTAAGTACCGCATTTCGGGCATTTTAAAACTAAATTAATCATATAAATTATAACTAATTTTGTCTCTTTTTTTCACTATCTTTGGCAGAAATGTCCAATGTGTAAAGTTAAGTGCACTAGGCTGAAAAAACACTTAAAAACGGTTCATGAAATCGATGACAAGGAGACCGGTTTGATAGCTAGGCTGGCTAGCAATCGTTGTTCAGTACGGCTAGATTGTGAAATCTGTGACAAGAAGTCTTTGGTGAGGTTGGACATGCACTTAAGCTCTACCCATAATGTACACGGTACCCAAAAAATGAAAATGGTAGCCCAGGCGAAGCGACTTTTTATGGGCAAATTGTTAGAGAAATACCGTAAGACCCAGAGTTCAAAAGACAGTGTAGCCTGTGAGACACCCGAGGAAACTGGTGACAGCCAAACTACATTAACCCAGAGCCGGACACGTCTGAAGGGTCAAACTGTGATGGCCATGCCGTGGAAGAACCGGCATCCAGCCATTCTGAGTACGAGGCGGTGGGTTCACCATCAAGCTCAAGCGATTCTGAGGCCGAAGGCAACACACTTAGGAAGGGGAGGCATTTGATCTTACCCGAAGCTTTGGAAGGAACCAGGGTGGAAGTGGCCCTAGACGACTACCAGGCCTTTCACGTACGCTCTAATCCCACAGTGAAAGACTCAGAAAACGGCCAACAAAGAAGGACGCACGCCCTAAAATTCATTCTCCACATGGCCGAAGACACAAGCAAGCACGACTTCCATAGCCTTAAATTCATCCACAACCTGGAGAGACTAAGACAGTGGCCGTCTGCTCTGATCCAAAGCAAGTATAGCCACCCTACGGTACATATCATGCTTATAAACGCTATGTCTTTTATAAAGCACGCACGAGCCTTCCACCTGGACACACTGGGCCTTCAAACACACCAGATCAAACAGATACTCCTTCAAATCAAAAAGCTACTGAAGGATCACACTAGACATATGAGATGCCACCGGCAGGCAGTGAGAAGACTTAAATCAAGTATGTTGACATCCACATGCACATTCTGGAGAAATTACATCCATATGCATATGGTATAACCTTTGACTTATCCACTTACAGAACAACTAAAATCCACCCAGGATTTTGAGAGATTTATGAAGATAGCAGTAGTGGAAATACCCAGGCTCATAGGTGAGTGCCATAATACAGACATATCAAGCCCGCAACAGGTGCACATTTATAGGCATACATGTTTTAAACATGGTGGTTTTATCTTCCAGACCAGATGAGGGAGGAGGCCAGAGACGACACATATTGCCTCTTACAAGGGTATCTGACAGGGTATCTCGGGATGGTAACAGGCCATAGACCTGTGGTTCTTTACAATATGACCAAGGACCAAGTAGACAACGCAGACCAAGATGACAAAGGCCGTACAGTCGTCTGGGTAAGCCCACATAAGTCCACCTTACCCCCGCCACACACAGTAACATGAGAGGCATGGGTCTTTTGTAACATCCATATTTCCCCAGGTTGATCGACACAAAACGGACAGGAGATACGGCTCGGCATACCTCGCCCTGATGCCTGAAGAGGCTACATGGTTAAGAGCCATGGCTGACATCTCTTACTGCTATGGAGACAAAAAGTGCTTGTATGTCTTTCAGAGTCAAGGGAAAAAAATGACCAAAATTACCCACCTCTTTCAAAGGGCATGGAAACATGCAGGCATGGATGGACCTATCGGGTTTACCATAATCCGAACATCAGTCAGTAACCAAGTCAGACATCTCAGCACTGAGAACCGCATGTTAGTTTGTAAAAGCATGTGCCATACCATGGAGACTGCAGATCGGTTCTATGCATCTATACCTACCCTGAGTGATGCATTCAGGGTAAGAGAACTCAGAATGCAGGCATTGGATGAACCAATAAAAGGTTGAAAGAGTTATTCGTCTCTGTGTCTATTTAAAACATCCAGAAAATCATCATTCTGTATAAAATACATTGCCTAAAAAGGTGCACTAAGAGCCGGCCACACACAGTAGGATGAGAGCCCTGGATGATTTAATACATCCAGAAAATCATCATTCTGTATAAAATACATTGCCTAAAAAGGTGCACTAAGAGCCGGCCACACACAGTAGGATGAGAGCCCTGGATGATTTAATACATCCAGAAAATCATCATTCTGTATAAAATACATTGCCTAAAAAGGTGCACTAAGAGCCGGCCACACACAGTAGGATGAGAGCCCTGGATGATTTAATACATCCAGAAAATCATCATTCTGTATAAAATACATTGCCTAAAAAGGTGCACTAAGAGCCGGCCACACACAGTAGGATGAGAGCCCTGGATGATTTAATACATCCAGAAAATCATCATTCTGTATAAAATACATTGCCTAAAAAGGTGCACTAAGAGCCGGCCACACACAGTAGGATGAGAGCCCTGGATGATTTAATACATCCAGAAAATCATTATTCTGTATTAAATACATAGCCTAAGAATGTGCACTAAGAGCCGGCCACACACAGTAGGCTTATAGGCCTGAATTTAATTCCTCCAGAAACATATGGTATACAGCTTTAAGGAGGAAAATAATTACTACGGTGGAGTAATGCTGCCATCTTTTGGACTTTAAACGCCGGTGCGCCCTGCACATTTGAATGCAAAATGCTGGGTCTTTTTTTTCCTCCATAAATTAGTAAAATGTTTAAAATAGTTACCCCACCTTAGGCATACTCTGAGCCCGCCACACACACTAGGATGAGACACATGGATGATTTAATACATCCAGAAATTAGTAAAATGTTTAAAATAGTTACCCCACCTTAGGCATACTCTGAGCCCGCCACACACACTAGGATGAGACACATGGATGATTTAATACATCCAGAAATTAGTAAAATGTTTAAAATAGTTACCCCACCTTAGGCATACTCTGAGCCCGCCACACACACTAGGATGAGACACATGGATGATTTAATACATCCAGAAATTAGTAAAATGTTTAAAATAGTTACCCCACCTTAGGCATACTCTGAGCCCGCCACACACACTAGGATGAGACACATGGATGATTTAATACATCCAGAAATTAGTAAAATGTTTAAAATAGTTACCCCACCTTAGGCATACTCTGAGCCCGCCACACACACTAGGATGAGACACATGGATGATTTAATACATCCAGAAATTAGTAAAATGTTTAAAATAGTTACCCCACCTTAGGCATACTCTGAGCCCGCCACACACACTAGGATGAGACACATGGATGATTTAATACATCCAGAAATTAGTAAAATGTTTAAAATAGTTACCCCACCTTAGGCATACTCTGAGCCCGCCACACACACTAGGATGAGACACATGGATGATTTAATACATCCAGAAATTAGTAAAATGTTTAAAATAGTTACCCCACCTTAGGCATACTCTGAGCCCGCCACACACACTAGGATGAGACACATGGATGATTTAATACATCCAGAAATTAGTAAAATGTTTAAAATAGTTACCCCACCTTAGGCATACTCTGAGCCCGCCACACACACTAGGATGAGACACATGGATGATTTAATACATCCAGAAATTAGTAAAATGTTTAAAATAGTTACCCCACCTTAGGCATACTCTGAGCCCGCCACACACACTAGAGTGATAGGCCTGGGTCTTTTAAAACATCCAGAAAACCCACTTTTAAATTATAGGCGCACCGACATTTTTTACCCAAAAGATGGCAGCATTACTCCACCGTTTTCCTTTTTTTTCCCCATTCAAAATTATTACTGAGCTCCACAAACTGCCTTTTCTGTTTAAAATCTGTCCCCAAGCTATCTGATCCTTTGCCCGGCCACACAAAGCAGGCTTATAGGCCTGGTTGATTAAAAGTGGGACTTTGTCATTTAAATGAAAATTATTTTTGACATCCAGAGGAGGCATTTCATTCATTAATTCATGCCGACCAAAGTGTTATTTGAGCCCGCTACATAATGTAGGCTTATAGCCATGGTTGATTAAAAGTGGGACTTTGTCATTTAAATGAAAATTATTTTTGACATCCAGGGCATGCATTTCATACATTAATTCATGCCGACCTGTGTGCACTTTGACCCCGCTAAACATTGTAGGCTTATAGCCATGGTTGATTAAA
>NW_027507500.1:15000-27500 GCF_052324685.1 Brachyhypopomus gauderio
TCGGACGCTCGACCCCTGAAAAGGCCTGGCTGAACCAAGTGATGGTCGATGCTACTGGTATAACTGAAAAACCCCTGGCGGACTTGGGTTCGGATAACGGTCTTAGAGCGCACCTAGGTACTGTGCCATTGGATCCGGTAAGGCCAGCCGAAACCAGCATCTTCCGGGCTTGCGCACAGCACCCTCCGGATACGCACAGGCCGAGGTAGAGCATGTGAGGCTGGTGCCTGGAGGTCGGCGAGACCTCCAGTGTTAGGGGGGTCACCACTCCACCCCTAACCGGTGAAAGTGTTAGAGTCAGGCTAATGTTACCTTCACGCACCGCCTTGCATCCAGGCCTTATGAATGGGATAACCATTATAAGGTTAGGATGAACTCAAGAGACATGCTCTCCTATATACCTGCTGGTAGGTGTTTGCAATGCACCGTATGCGTTTTCCTCCACGGCCGGGGAGGTACTCGCCAGCCATGCCCGCCAAGGCAAATCTTCCCTCGGACACACCTCGGACGCTCGACCCCCGAAAAGGCCTGGCTGATCAAAGTGATGGTCGATGCTACTGGTATAACAGAAAAACCCCTGGCGGACTTGGGTTCGGATAACGGTCTTAGAGCGCACCTAGGTACTGTGCCATTGGATCCGGTAAGGCCAGCCGAAACCAGCATCTTCCGGGCTTGCGCACAGCACCCTCCGGATACGCACAGGCCGAGGTGGAGCATGCAGGCTGGAGGTTGGACAGACCTCCATAAGGGGGGTCACCACTCTTACACCCATGCCCAGCAGTGGCATTTCGGTCGGGCGCAAGCAGTGGTTCGAAGGCCTGAGAGACACGGATGTCTTTGACCTCCATCAGCAGGGGTCACTTATCCCTCCCCTTAAGCCGTCAAGGTGCATTAGAGTCGGGCTAGTTCACCTTAACGCACTGCCTTTCTTCTGATCCTTATTATGGTACAATCATATAAGGCTCAGAAAGCATGCTCCCCTATATACCTGCTGGTAGGTGTTTGCATTACACCGTTAGCGCATTCCTCCAGGGTCGGGGAGATGCCAGACAGCCATGCCCGCCAAGGCAAATCTTCCCTCGGACACACCTCTGAGACTCGATTGCCGAAAGGGCATGGCTGATTCAATAAGTGGTTCGTGGCAATGGTATAACACCTACCATTCTCAAACACATGGGGGGGGTTTACGGCCTTAGAGCGCACCTAGGTGCTATACCATTGGATCCGGTAAGGCCAGCCGAAACCAGCATCTTCCGGGCTTGCGCATAGCACCCTCCGGATACGCACAGGTCGAAATACATTACGTGAGGATGGAGGTAGGACGACCTCCATAAGGGGGAGCATCACGCCTCCACCCTTGCCCAGCGTGGGCACTTTGCTCGGGCACAGCCCGTGTCATTTAAAGGCCTGGATCTTTTCAGACCTCCGGGGGGGGCCTCACTCCCCCCCTACTTTGCTCAGAGGGAGCCTCTTACTCGGATAAAGTGATATAGTGTCTGCCATTGCAGGCCTGGATCATCTGTGACTTCCAGGGAGAGGCCTCTCAACTCCTCTCTTAAGCCGAAGCGTGCACTTTAAACGGATAAAGTGTGTGGCATTACATGCCTTTAAGCCTGGAACCTTTCTGACATCCACATATAGGGCCCTCATGCTTAATCATAAGCCCAACATGTACACTTTAATCGGATAAAGTGTGTGACATTACATGCTTTCATGCATGGAGCCTTTCTGACATCCACACATAGGGCCCTCATGCTTAATCATAAGCCCAACATGTACACTTTAATCGGATAAAGTGTGTGACATTACATGCTTTCATGCATGGAGCCTTTCTGACATCCACACATAGGGCCCTCATGCTTAATCATAAGCCCAACATGTACACTTTAATCGGATAAAGTGTGTGACATTACATGCTTTCATGCATGGAGCCTTTCTGACATCCACACATAGGGCCCTCATGCTTAATCATAAGCCCAAATGTGCACTTTAATCGGATAAAGTGTGTGACATTACATGCTTTCATGCATGGAGCCTTTCTGACATCCACAGAGAGGCCCCTCATCCTCTCTCATAAGCCCAAGAGTGTCATTTAGTCGGATAAATTGTGTGGCATTACATGCCTTTATTCCTGGATCCTTCCTCACATCCAGAGAGAGGCATACCAACCTACTCTCATAAGCCCAACATGTACACTTTAATCGGATAAAGTGTGTGACATTACATGCTTTCATGCATGGAGCCTTTCTGACATCCACACATAGGGCCCTCATGCTTAATCATAAGCCCAAATGTGCACTTTAATCGGATAAAGTGTGTGGCATTACATGCTTTCATGCATGGAGCCTTTCTGACATCCACACATAGGGCCCTCATGCTTAATCATAAGCCCAAATGTGCACTTTAATCGGATAAAGTGTGTGACATTACATGCCTTTAAGCCTGGAACCTTTCTGACATCCACATATAGGGCCCTCATGCTTAATCATAAGCCCAACATGTACACTTTAATCGGATAAAGTGTGTGGCATTACATGCTTTCATGCATGGAGCCTTTCTGACATCCACACATAGGGCCCTCATGCTTAATCATAAGCCCAAATGTGCACTTTAATCGGATAAAGTGTGTGGCATTACATGCTTTCATGCATGGAGCCTTTCTGACATCCACATATAGGGCCCTCATGCTTAATCATAAGCCCAACATGTACACTTTAATCGGATAAAGTGTGTGACATTACATGCCTTTAAGCCTGGAACCTTTCTGACATCCACATATAGGGCCCTCATGCTTAATCATAAGCCCAACATGTACACTTTAATCGGATAAAGTGTGTGACATTACATGCTTTCATGCATGGAGCCTTTCTGACATCCACAGAGAGGCCCCTCATCCTCTCTCATAAGCCCAAGAGTGTCATTTAGTCGGATAAATTGTGTGGCATTACATGCCTTTATTCCTGGATCCTTCCTCACATCCAGAGAGAGGCATACCAACCTACTCTCATAAGCCCAAAAGTGCACTTTATTCGGATAAAGTGTGCAAAATTCCATGCATGGATCATTTGTGAGATCCATAAAGAGGCCTCTCAAATCCTCTAAAATGCCCAGGGAGTGACCTTTGGTCGGGCAAAGCGTGCGCCATAATCCTTGTCTTCATTTATGGTATACCATATATGTGGCTTTCAGAAGACCCTCTCCCCTATATACCTGATGGTAGGTGTTTGCATATCACCCATTCATAAAATCATCCAGACAGGGGGAATGAGATGCATGTCCGTCTGGGTGCACATTCGGCGGGCACTGTCAGAGGATCGAGGCCTCTGGATGATCCACCCCTTGGTCAAAATTGGAACATAGTGCGATTTTTGAACACAAAATCATACGTATGGTATAACATTTTTATCGACATAGAATTATTTTCGCCGAAAACTGACGCCTATGGTATACCAAATGAAGCGACATAGAATATTTTCCACTTGAAAACTTCGTGCTGCTGGTATATTTATGGACTTTGTGCATATTCTGAAGATTACTACTTGTATATGGTCTAACTCAGGAAGGGAAATAGACTAATTTCCAACAAAAACCTCATGCTACTGGTAAATTTAAGGACTCTGTGCATTGCCTGAAGATTACTACTTGTATATGGTCTAACTCAGGAAGGGAAATAGACTAATTTCCAACAAAAACCTCATGCTACTGGTATATTTAAGGACTCTGTGCATTGCCTGATATGACACTTCAGAGTCAATTTACACCTATTTCTAAGCAAGATAGAAAAAAAAACTGACAATTTTTCTTGATCCTGGGGATGTACCCGAGCTAAAGAGCATGTTTTTCGGACACTTTTATGCTTTTTTCCCTTAAAGCCACCACCTGGCAATGTTATAGCATTGGACTCTGTGCATTTCCTGAAGAAAATATCTTGTGTATGGTCTAACAAAGTAAGGGACATAGACTAATTCACTCATAAAACTCCATGCTTCTGGTATATTTAGGGACTTTGTGCAAATTCTGACTTGAAAACCTCCACATGATGTTGGTATAATAACTTTACCTCATGCCCAGATGAGTGCACCTTCATCGGACACTTCAACTAGGCTGAGGTGTCTGGAGGGTCCACCCAGTGGCACGTACATATGGTATAACAGAAAAAAAACGATGGAGTACCGGTGACATCTTGTGGACTTTAAGAGTCAATGCGCCTTCCAAATAAGATTAAACTGTGCACTTTTTTTCTAACAGCATTTAACCATGGTATAATTTAAACTAAACTCTCCTCTTTTATTCTAAGTTCATTTGGCCATGGTATATTTTATTTAAAATGGCCTTTTTTACTCAAAGTGTCTTTTCTACTGGTATATTTAATTTAAAAAGGCCTCTATTTTATTCTAAGTGTCTATGCCTCTGGTATATTTTATTTAAAAAGGCCTCTATTTTATTCTAAGTGTCTATGCCTCTGGTATATTTAATTTAAAAAGGTCTCTATTTTATTCTAAGTGTCTATGCTACTGGTATATTTTATTTAAAACGGCCTCTTTTTTATTCTAAGTGTCTATGCTGCTGGTATATTCTTGGACTTTGAAAAATCTTAACAGCGCCTAACCCTTAAATAGGGATGGTCGGAATACGGAACACGCAATACGCAATGTGCAATCCCAGCGCGACCTACTGCTTAGGGATGGCTGCAATACGGAACACGCAATGCGCAATACGCAATGAGCAATCCCAGCGCGACCTACTGCTTAGGGATGGCTGCAATACGGAACACGCAATACGCAATGAGCAATCCCAGCGCGACCTACTGCTTAGGGATGGCTGCAATACGGAACACGCAATGCGCAATGTGGAATGTGCCTTTCCCGCCCTCTTGATTAGGGACCAGGTGTGTTCTATTAAGGAAGCTTAATAACTTTACCTCATGCCCAGATGAGTGCACCTTCATTGGACACTCCAAGTGGACAGATGTGTCTGGAGGAGCCACCCAGTGGCAAATGCGTATGGTATAACAGAAAAAATGGACTTAGTGCATTTTCTGATCAGACACTTCAGACTGGATTTACACCTATTTCTAAGCAAGATAGAGAAAAAAACTGACAATTTTTCTTGATCCTGGGGATGTACCTGAGCTAAAGAGCATGTTTTTTGGACACTTTTATGCTTTTTTCACTAAAAGCCACCACCTGCTGCTGGTATATTTAAGGACTCTGTGCATTGCCTGAAGATTACTACTTGTATATGGTCTAACTCAGGAAGGGAAATAGACTAATTTCCAACAAAAACCTCATGCTACTGGTAAATTTAAGGACTCTGTGCATTGCCTGAAGATTACTACTTGTATATGGTCTAACTCAGGAAGGGAAATAGACTAATTTCCAACAAAAACCTCATGCTACTGGTATATTTAAGGACTCTGTGCATTGCCTGATATGACACTTCAGAGTCAATTTACACCTATTTCTAAGCAAGATAGAAAAAAAAACTGACAATTTTTCTTGATCCTGGGGATGTACCCGAGCTAAAGAGCATGTTTTTCGGACACTTTTATGCTTTTTTCCCTTAAAGCCACCACCTGGCAATGTTATAGCATTGGACTCTGTGCATTTCCTGAAGAAAATATCTTGTGTATGGTCTAACAAAGTAAGGGACATAGACTAATTCACTCATAAAACTCCATGCTTCTGGTATATTTAGGGACTTTGTGCAAATTCTGACTTGAAAACCTCCACATGATGTTGGTATAATAACTTTACCTCATGCCCAGATGAGTGCACCTTCATCGGACACTTCAACTAGGCTGAGGTGTCTGGAGGGTCCACCCAGTGGCACGTACATATGGTATAACAGAAAAAAAACGATGGAGTACCGGTGACATCTTGTGGACTTTAAGAGTCAATGCGCCTTCCAAATAAGATTAAACTGTGCACTTTTTTTCTAACAGCATTTAACCATGGTATAATTTAAACTAAACTCTCCTCTTTTATTCTAAGTTCATTTGGCCATGGTATATTTTATTTAAAATGGCCTTTTTTACTCAAAGTGTCTTTTCTACTGGTATATTTAATTTAAAAAGGCCTCTATTTTATTCTAAGTGTCTATGCCTCTGGTATATTTTATTTAAAAAGGCCTCTATTTTATTCTAAGTGTCTATGCCTCTGGTATATTTAATTTAAAAAGGTCTCTATTTTATTCTAAGTGTCTATGCTACTGGTATATTTTATTTAAAAAGGCCTCTATTTTATTCTAAGTGTCTATGCCTCTGGTATATTTAATTTAAAAAGGCCTCTATTTTATTCTAAGTGTCTATGCCTCTGGTATATTTAATTTAAAAAGGCCTCTATTTTATTCTAAGTGTCTATGCTACTGGTATATTTTATTTAAAACGGCCTCTATTTTAGTCTAAGTGTCTATGCCTCTGGTATATTTAATTTAAAAAGGCCTCTATTTTATTCTAAGTGTCTATGCCTCTGGTATATTTTATTTAAAAAGGTCTCTATTTTATTCTAAGTGTCTATGCTACTGGTATATTTTATTTAAAACGGCCTCTATTTTAGTCTAAGTGTCTATGCCTCTGGTATATTTAATTTAAAAAGGCCTCTATTTTATTCTAAGTGTCTATGCCTCTGGTATATTTAATTTAAAAAGGTCTCTATTTTATTCTAAGTGTCTATGCTACTGGTATATTTTATTTAAAACGGCCTCTATTTTAGTCTAAGTGTCTATGCCTCTGGTATATTTAATTTAAAAAGGCCTCTATTTTATTCTAAGTGTCTATGCCTCTGGTATATTTAATTTAAAAAGGCCTCTATTTTATTCTAAGTGTCTATGCTACTGGTATATTTTATTTAAAACGGCCTCTTTTTTATTCTAAGTGTCTATGCTGCTGGTATATTCTTGGACTTTGAAAAATCTTAACAGCGCCTAACCCTTAAATAGGGATGGTCGGAATACGGAACACGCAATACGCAATGTGCAATCCCAGCGCGACCTACTGCTTAGGGATGGCTGCAATACGGAACACGCAATGCGCAATACGCAATGAGCAATCCCAGCGCGACCTACTGCTTAGGGATGGCTGCAATACGGAACACGCAATACGCAATGAGCAATCCCAGCGCGACCTACTGCTTAGGGATGGCTGCAATACGGAACACGCAATGCGCAATGTGGAATGTGCCTTTCCCGCCCTCTTGATTAGGGACCAGGTGTGTTCTATTAAGGAAGCTTAATAACTTTACCTCATGCCCAGATGAGTGCACCTTCATTGGACACTCCAAGTGGACAGATGTGTCTGGAGGAGCCACCCAGTGGCAAATGCGTATGGTATAACAGAAAAAATGGACTTAGTGCATTTTCTGATCAGACACTTCAGACTGGATTTACACCTATTTCTAAGCAAGATAGAGAAAAAAACTGACAATTTTTCTTGATCCTGGGGATGTACCTGAGCTAAAGAGCATGTTTTTTGGACACTTTTATGCTTTTTTCACTAAAAGCCACCACCTGCTGCTGGTATATTTAAGGACTCTGTGCATTGCCTGAAGATTACTACTTGTATATGGTCTAACTCAGGAAGGGAAATAGACTAATTTCCAACAAAAACCTCATGCTACTGGTAAATTTAAGGACTCTGTGCATTGCCTGAAGATTACTACTTGTATATGGTCTAACTCAGGAAGGGAAATAGACTAATTTCCAACAAAAACCTCATGCTACTGGTATATTTAAGGACTCTGTGCATTGCCTGATATGACACTTCAGAGTCAATTTACACCTATTTCTAAGCAAGATAGAAAAAAAAACTGACAATTTTTCTTGATCCTGGGGATGTACCCGAGCTAAAGAGCATGTTTTTCGGACACTTTTATGCTTTTTTCCCTTAAAGCCACCACCTGGCAATGTTATAGCATTGGACTCTGTGCATTTCCTGAAGAAAATATCTTGTGTATGGTCTAACAAAGTAAGGGACATAGACTAATTCACTCATAAAACTCCATGCTTCTGGTATATTTAGGGACTTTGTGCAAATTCTGACTTGAAAACCTCCACATGATGTTGGTATAATAACTTTACCTCATGCCCAGATGAGTGCACCTTCATCGGACACTTCAACTAGGCTGAGGTGTCTGGAGGGTCCACCCAGTGGCACGTACATATGGTATAACAGAAAAAAAACGATGGAGTACCGGTGACATCTTGTGGACTTTAAGAGTCAATGCGCCTTCCAAATAAGATTAAACTGTGCACTTTTTTTCTAACAGCATTTAACCATGGTATAATTTAAACTAAACTCTCCTCTTTTATTCTAAGTTCATTTGGCCATGGTATATTTTATTTAAAATGGCCTTTTTTACTCAAAGTGTCTTTTCTACTGGTATATTTAATTTAAAAAGGCCTCTATTTTATTCTAAGTGTCTATGCCTCTGGTATATTTTATTTAAAAAGGCCTCTATTTTATTCTAAGTGTCTATGCCTCTGGTATATTTAATTTAAAAAGGTCTCTATTTTATTCTAAGTGTCTATGCTACTGGTATATTTTATTTAAAAAGGCCTCTATTTTATTCTAAGTGTCTATGCCTCTGGTATATTTAATTTAAAAAGGCCTCTATTTTAGTCTAAGTGTCTATGCCTCTGGTATATTTTATTTAAAAAGGCCTCTATTTTATTCTAAGTGTCTATGCCTCTGGTATATTTAATTTAAAAAGGCCTCTATTTTTTTCTAAGTGTCTATGCCTCTGGTATATTTAATTTAAAAAGGCCTCTATTTTTTTTCTAAGTGTCTATGCCTCTGGTATATTTTATTTAAAACGGCCTCTATTTTTTTCTAAGTGTCTATGCCTCTGGTATATTTAATTTAAAAAGGCCTCTATTTTTTTCTAAGTGTCTATGCCTCTGGTATATTTAATTTAAAAAGGCAATACGGAACACGCAATGCGCAATGTGGAATGTGCCTTTCCCGCCCTCTTGATTAGGGACCAGGTGTGTTCTATTAAGGAAGCTTAATTAGCATCACAGCGGCTTGAAGATGGCAGGCAGACAGACGGTAAGTACCAGCATTTCGGGCATTTTAAAACTAAATTAATCATATAAATTATAACTAATTTTGTCTCTTTTTTTCACTATCTTTGGCAGAAATGTCCAATGTGTAAAGTTAAGTGCACTAGGCTGAAAAAACACTTAAAAACGGTTCATGAAATCGATGACAAGGAGACCGGTTTGATAGCTAGGCTGGCTAGCAATCGTTGTTCAGTACGGCTAGATTGTGAAATCTGTGACAAGAAGTCTTTGGTGAGGTTGGACATGCACTTAAGCTCTACCCATAATGTACACGGTACCCAAAAAATGAAAATGGTAGCCCAGGCGAAGCGACTTTTTATGGGCAAATTGTTAGAGAAATACCGTAAGACCCAGAGTTCAAAAGACAGTGTAGCCTGTGAGACACCCGAGGAAACTGGTGACAGCCAAACTACATTTAACCCAGAGCCGGACACGTCTGAAGGGTCAAACTGTGATGGCCATGCCGTGGAAGAACCGGCATCCAGCCATTCTGAGTACGAGGCGGTGGGTTCACCATCAAGCTCAAGCGATTCTGAGGCCGAAGGCAACACACTTAGGAAGGGGAGGCATTTGATCTTACCCGAAGCTTTGGAAGGAACCAGGGTGGAAGTGGCCCTAGACGACTACCAGGCCTTTCACGTACGCTCTAATCCCACAGTGAAAGACTCAGAAAACGGCCAACAAAGAAGGACGCACGCCCTAAAATTCATTCTCCACATGGCCGAAGACACAAGCAAGCACGACTTCCATAGCCTTAAATTCATCCACAACCTGGAGAGACTAAGACAGTGGCCGTCTGCTCTGATCCAAAGCAAGTATAGCCACCCTACGGTACATATCATGCTTATAAACGCTATGTCTTTTATAAAGCACGCACGAGCCTTCCACCTGGACACACTGGGCCTTCAAACACACCAGATCAAACAGATACTCCTTCAAATCAAAAAGCTACTGAAGGATCACACTAGACATATGAGATGCCACCGGCAGGCAGTGAGAAGACTTAAATCAAGTATGTTGACATCCACATGCACATTCTGGAGAAATTACATCCATATGCATATGGTATAACCTTTGACTTATCCACTTACAGAACAACTAAAATCCACCCAGGATTTTGAGAGATTTATGAAGATAGCAGTAGTGGAAATACCCAGGCTCATAGGTGAGTGCCATAATACAGACATATCAAGCCCGCAACAGGTGCACATTTATAGGCATACATGTTTTAAACATGGTGGTTTTATCTTCCAGACCAGATGAGGGAGGAGGCCAGAGACGACACATATTGCCTCTTACAAGGGTATCTGACAGGGTATCTCGGGATGGTAACAGGCCATAGACCTGTGGTTCTTTACAATATGACCAAGGACCAAGTAGACAACGCAGACCAAGATGACAAAGGCCGTACAGTCGTCTGGGTAAGCCCACATAAGTCCACCTTACCCCCGCCACACACAGTAACATGAGAGGCATGGGTCTTTTGTAACATCCATATTTCCCCAGGTTGATCGACACAAAACGGACAGGAGATACGGCTCGGCATACCTCGCCCTGATGCCTGAAGAGGCTACATGGTTAAGAGCCATGGCTGACATCTCTTACTGCTATGGAGACAAAAAGTGCTTGTATGTCTTTCAGAGTCAAGGGAAAAAAATGACCAAAATTACCCACCTCTTTCAAAGGGCATGGAAACATGCAGGCATGGATGGACCTATCGGGTTTACCATAATCCGAACATCAGTCAGTAACCAAGTCAGACATCTCAGCACTGAGAACCGCATGTTAGTTTGTAAAAGCATGTGCCATACCATGGAGACTGCAGATCGGTTCTATGCATCTATACCTACCCTGAGTGATGCATTCAGGGTAAGAGAACTCAGAATGCAGGCATTGGATGAACCAATAAAAGGTTGAAAGAGTTATTCGTCTCTGTGTCTATTTAAAACATCCAGAAAATCATCATTCTGTATAAAATACATTGCCTAAAAAGGTGCACTAAGAGCCGGCCACACACAGTAGGATGAGAGCCCTGGATGATTTAATACATCCAGAAAATCATCATTCTGTATAAAATACATTGCCTAAAAAGGTGCACTAAGAGCCGGCCACACACAGTAGGATGAGAGCCCTGGATGATTTAATACATCCAGAAAATCATCATTCTGTATAAAATACATTGCCTAAAAAGGTGCACTAAGAGCCGGCCACACACAGTAGGATGAGAGCCCTGGATGATTTAATACATCCAGAAAATCATCATTCTGTATAAAATACATTGCCTAAAAAGGTGCACTAAGAGCCGGCCACACACAGTAGGATGAGAGCCCTGGATGATTTAATACATCCAGAAAATCATCATTCTGTATAAAATACATTGCCTAAAAAGGTGCACTAAGAGCCGGCCACACACAGTAGGATGAGAGCCCTGGATGATTTAATACATCCAGAAAATCATTATTCTGTATTAAATACATAGCCTAAGAATGTGCACTAAGAGCCGGCCACACACAGTAGGCTTATAGGCCTGAATTTAATTCCTCCAGAAACATATGGTATACAGCTTTAAGGAGGAAAATAATTACTACGGTGGAGTAATGCTGCCATCTTTTGGACTTTAAACGCCGGTGCGCCCTGCACATTTGAATGCAAAATGCTGGGTCTTTTTTTTCCTCCATAAATTAGTAAAATGTTTAAAATAGTTACCCCACCTTAGGCATACTCTGAGCCCGCCACACACACTAGGATGAGACACATGGATGATTTAATACATCCAGAAATTAGTAAAATGTTTAAAATAGTTACCCCACCTTAGGCATACTCTGAGCCCGCCACACACACTAGGATGAGACACATGGATGATTTAATACATCCAGAAATTAGTAAAATGTTTAAAATAGTTACCCCACCTTAGGCATACTCTGAGCCCGCCACACACACTAGGATGAGACACATGGATGATTTAATACATCCAGAAATTAGTAAAATGTTTAAAATAGTTACCCCACCTTAGGCATACTCTGAGCCCGCCACACACACTAGGATGAGACACATGGATGATTTAATACATCCAGAAATTAGTAAAATGTTTAAAATAGTTACCCCACCTTAGGCATACTCTGAGCCCGCCACACACACTAGGATGAGACACATGGATGATTTAATACATCCAGAAATTAGTAAAATGTTTAAAATAGTTACCCCACCTTAGGCATACTCTGAGCCCGCCACACACACTAGGATGAGACACATGGATGATTTAATACATCCAGAAATTAGTAAAATGTTTAAAATAGTTACCCCACCTTAGGCATACTCTGAGCCCGCCACACACACTAGGATGAGACACATGGATGATTTAATACATCCAGAAATTAGTAAAATGTTTAAAATAGTTACCCCACCTTAGGCATACTCTGAGCCCGCCACACACACTAGGA